>NC_067438.1:8045017-8351128 GCF_009764475.1 Pristis pectinata
ATCCGTTATCAATATATGTCAGTTGTGTATCAATATTCCATGGAAATTACAGTATTTTGATAGATGTTTGAAACCAATAAATTGCAGTATTCCCTAGTGGGTGTGCAACATGTATTCCAGACAGGTTGATTATTTTTCATCCGATTAAGGAACATAGCGAAGCCACTAACTTCAACTTCCTCCGCTTGAAATGAAGGAGAATACACAGAAAGATAATGCTCAATGCACGGTCCACGGTTCCTCCGCCACCTCCGCCTGCACCGTATCGTGTGTCGGATCGACGATCCGCTTCTCGATTCTGTCTAATAGTATCCTATCTCTGTCGAAGTCAGGTAGGTACAAGGTAGCGTCTGGCCACGAGTGATACGTTATACTCTTGGCCATCATCTCGTTCCAATTTATAGCCGACGGCGGCGTGGTTCCTATAGAGGACCCGTGCGTTTACGTCGGCGTCCGTCCAGGTCTTGGGGTGCCTATTGATCATGTCCCACATCACATAGTTAACGGTCATGTCAGTGTCCGGCGAATTAATTACATCGTCACTCTTTACATAGTGTACGATAGTTCCCCCGTTAGCTTTATTCGGTTCAATGTGTACATTAAGACGGTATTGCTCGGGTCGAGTGCGAGCAACTTTCAACGTTTCGCATTGCTCGTCGCGTACATGGGATACCGGCGCGCGCGCAGTACGTTTATTACATTGTTCTATTTCCTCGATAGCATCGATTAATTTTCGCATATTATACGCGGCAAGAGTCTGTTCGTCTGCGGAATGTCTAGGCAGAGCGTTAATGGTTTTCTTAATGGCCGTCTTTGGAGCGGGATAGAACGTGCTCTCTGGATTGTCGGAACATCGTACCCAGGTACCCGCGTACGGACCGGGCTGTTCGGTAGTCGTGCACGTTACAACTGACGGGGAACGGCAGCTCCGTATTGCAAAACAAAAAAAAGTAACTGAAATTCAAACGAGAAAACAAAAAAAAACAAACAATGTGCAAGAATCCATAATGGCCAGCCCATTTTAATTATTGATGGCCTGCCCTCATATTCGCCAGACCTCTGAAACAAATTCAAAATTACATTGGGCAATCCTTTCAACCGAATAGTGAAAGCATGGAAGAAACGTTGGAGGAATCTTTGATGGCAAGGAGCTGTTTTATCTAAGAGTGTGTTTCACAACGTAATATGGTTACATGCATGCAGAGATACAGTAAACTCAGCGACTAAAAGGAGAAAAATATTTTGAAACAGGCAGTCCTGTAAGCCAAGCCTTCTGAGTCAAATATGAATGCGCTTGAATAACAAAGATGACTGAATGTTTCTATCTATCCTTTATAGAAATTCAACAACAACCACCAAGAACATTCTCAAACTTAAATATTGGATCAAAAAAACAAATCATTAAAGTTAAACCTTGAAATACTTTAAAATATTAACACCTTTAAAGTCAGCACAACACAGAAAACAATTCTTGGTTTTTACATTCGGATAGTTGGGATAGAAGGAAGACTCCTTTTTATGTAATAACCTTGCATTGCTTTATGATTTTCTGGTTCTATCAGCTACTGTACTAATGTAAAGTTAACAAAATGACGTTTGGGGGGATACGTTAAAATGAATGAATATTGCATTAAATCATAGACTGCGTTTGCAGTTTTCACTATTGATGCTGCGGATCACACAGCAAGGAACATCTTGAAAAAAAAACAACATCCCCATTGACAGCTGGGAATCCCCAAGTCTTTCCAGATTAATTGAAAAAGGAGCTTTTAGGTTGGCATATGATTCGACATGTCAAGGGCACAAATAAACCCTCTGTATATTGTGAAATCACTGTACCTGTTCAGAAACCAGCCAGTGGTCCTTCCCGTCAGACATCTCCAACCCCATCTACAGTGAGCTGAAGAGATCCTACACTAACCTCCTCAGTCATTTCAGAACCCATTAAACGGTATTCGAAACACTTCCATTCTGGCACAATGATGTAAAAGTTAGTTCTTCTGACTCACGGTTCCAGGCCTCAGGTTCTATTCTCTATTTTGGAACCGTCTGTGTGAAGTTTGCACGTTCTCCTCATGTCCATTTTTTTTTTGGTATCCGCGTGCTCCGGTTTCCTCCCTCATCCCAAATATGTGCTGGTAGATAGACTGGACTTTGTAAATTAGCCCTTAATGTAAGCATATGGCTGAAGATCAACTGGCGTGAGTCACCGCGCGAAAGAGAAAACGTTGAATGGGTAATGAGTTCGATGATATGCAATTTTAGACAGCATTTGCGGCCTTATAATTGAGTCATTTTCAATCCTGAGGGGGGCGCTCAAGAAGAAGTAACTAATAGGCAGACTCCCCGTTTTATGGCTTCACCTAGGGCATATAAGATGTTTATAGATAATAGATGACAAATAGAAAAATATTTCTGAGCGTAAAACATAGATAGTTGGTGTAATGTTTTGTAACAAATAATAGGGCCTAGAAACAGGAAGTTCAACGTACATAAATTGACAAATCTACTTAGATGGTGTCATTTAAGGTTGCCAATAGTCGACGTTTAACTTATCTTCAAATCAGCTGAAGACAATTGTTACTAAATGAGCAGGTAAACGAACGATAGTGGTGTTTTTGAAAGAACGACGAAGTTCCATGATCTGTGATCGATGACATGCGATTGCATTTTTTGATCTTATCATTCAGAATCAGTTTTAAGAAAATATGTAATTGCATGATAATTTTACCTGCTTTCTTCAATGCGCTTTTCAGAGACTCTATTTCTGAAATTAGGTATGCAAAAATTTTTCATTAACTTTGTTTCATATATATGCACATATATTGAATTGAAAAAGAGAAAACAACGTAAATTTTAGATAAGCTCAATGACTCTTCTGAAAAGCCATTGATTCGCGCCATGGGCACGGACTATTGGTACCGACACTACGTTTGGTTATCTCCTTCGTTCAGCATTTCCCAAAAGACCGTTGGTCTAAATGAGAGCTCAGGAGCAGAGCGCGTGGTCAGATGCACACTTGTGACTTCCGGGACATTTCCAATTTCCGAGAGACAGCATGCGGACAAGACTTCCACAAATACCACAGTGTCCATGGCACCTCGCCAGCAGTTTCGTACGAGTGTGCAGTCCTTCCTGCAGCTCATATATTATAAAACAGAACATACCGACAATTCAGAGTAACAATAGTGGGGAGGAAAATACAGTTAACATTCCAGGTGATATTTCGGTCTCCAGAGATGGTAGCTGACACACTCAGTATTTTAAATGGAGACACAAGAGATTCTGAAGATGCTGGAATCTGGAGCAATGCACAAAAAGTGCTGCAGAAACTCAGCAGGTCAGGCAGCATCCATGGAGGGAAATAAACAGATGTTTTGGGCTGAGACCCTGCATCAGGATTGGAAAGTTAGAGGGCAGAAGCCACAATAAGAAGGGGAGGGGCAGGAGTACATGCAGGCAGGGTATAAGTGAGTTCAGGCGATAGGCAAGTACAGGTGAATGGGGAAGGTGGTGAGTGGGGCAGGGTGAGAAGATGTAAGAAGCTTAGAGGTGACAGGTAGAAGAGGCCAAGGGCTGAAGAAGAAGGAATCCGGTTGGAGAGGATAGTGGACGTTTTCTTTTTACTTCACATTTGAAGCAACTTCTGTTTTATTTTGCTGACAGATGAGCTGTCGGCTCCTCTTTGTACACAAATATGTTTGGCTAACGACGCAGACTATTATCAAACTAAATTAAAACTGAAGAAAAAAAAAAGTTCTGGCAAATTAATTCACCTGAGAGACAACGATCTGATTTGATATCTGAAAAACACATATAGATTTTTTGAGGCCCAATTTGGAAAAAGAGAAAAGTTCAAAAGACGTTAATATATAGGTATTTAACGCATTATGTATCCACAATTTATTCATTTACGTAATAACAGCAGGAATTACTGTAAACCGAGAAAGAAAACATTCTGGTAAGTTTCAAAATATCAGAATTGAATAATCAGATGTCTGCGGAGGATTGTTGTATGTTAGCAGTTCCCCAGTGTTAGAATATTAATAGAAAGTACTAAGAATCACTAATTTGGAAGCACGTTTCTTTTCGTTTTTTTAAAAAAAGTTAGGCAAGCTTTATTGAAATCTTTGTGCATTGCTTACAGCATTTCAAAATCAGAGCACAATTCGTTTACAGTCAATTATCAAGTTGGTTCTCTACTCATTGCCAGTGCATAAGTGGGACATCACTTTCGCGAATATTTCGCATAAAACCCACTCAGCCAAGAACTTCTCACCTTGCTGCCCCACTCCCATTTCCTCTCTTTTTCAGATCTAGCCACTTACAGTTCTTTGTTATGTGGGGCCGACGCTCCTGCAGGTCTATTTATTTAGGGTTCCTGCACCACTGCACTTACAACGAGAATCATTTGGAGAACAGTCGTCCGCGAACACGCTGTACGCCTTTTAAACGACATTTCTTTAAACAAGTACCTAACTCTGACCAGCAGTTGAAATTGAAGCAGTTTAAATGTGTTTAAGCAAGCACATTAATAAAACATAACAAACTTATTTAAACAGACTTGAATAAACTATTTACAAAATATATAGTAAGGTTAAGGAAAAATATAATTAACTTTACTTTTGCTTGTAGGCAATGATCCACCCCACAGCTCCTACCCCACAGTGATAAGACTATTCAAGAGTTCCCTTATATAATGAGATGGACTTTGACCTATGACCTCATGACCTCATGATCTACCTTGTTGTGACCTTGCACCTTATTACACTGCACTTTCTCTGTAGCTGTGACACTTTACTCTGTACTGTTATTGTTTTTTTTACCTGTACTACATCAATGCACTCTGTACTAACTTAACGTAACTGCACTGTGTAATGAATTGACCTGTAAGGTCGATTTGTAAGACAAGTTTTCACTGTACCTCGGTACAAGTGACAATACTAAACCAATACCAATACCAATACTAATCCATTAATCCTTGGCACTGGCTGAGGGCTCGAAGTGAAGTGCATTCTGTTCGTCACCTCAGGACATTTACGTTTCGCCACTGAACCCTGTGGTGAATCTCCAACCTCCGTGTTTTAACACATGGACACGGAAGTCCGAGGAGAGCTGATGTGTGAATAGGGACTAATCGCTGGACTTCTATGGTACCCCGTGCATGTGGTGAACACGTGCAGTCGATTAATCACCTAAAATTGTTCATGATCAACTTCGTCCAAGCCGAGCATGTGAAGCTGGACGTTGGCGATAGTCAAAACATTTTTTATGTGCTGTCCAATCTTTATCAGCCAATAAAATCCAAGTAACTTGCAGTGTTCCTCATTTTGTTTCTTTATTCGTTCCAGGATGCTGAAGGCGAGTTTATCAGTACTATACCAGACACATGCATGACACGTTTCGCATATTAAGCGTAGTTGAGATGTTTGCCCTGCTTCCATTCAAAGCCTGATTTTAAAAAAGAAAACAAAAAAAAAGCGTATGCTTATGGGGTTAGGAGCCTATCCTCAATTTCCTTCACAAATTCCCCTCGCTGTTTTCGATGTGAAAACATGAAGAACACTGATTGAAAATCAAACCTTCTGTATTGTTTCATCCATGTGCTCCATCACCGGAACTAATTTTCATTTTCACTTGAACCTTCTGGTTTGTTATCAACCGCTAATTATACAAGGTTATATCTGTGGTCGATAGAAACTTTAACCAAATCAGCCCGGACTACTGTACTGATATCAAGCAAAGTCCCACAGACCCATGTTTCCCAAGATCCAAGATGAAATGTACGCTCGATTTTACTTCAAAGAACCACAAAACCGCTAAGAACAATAAAGAAAATGGGTCAACTGCTCAGTATTATGCTCTTCTGGCAATGCTGGTGGGTGATGTTTTCATGAGTGACTCCCGTTGCTAGCAATACGATCTAACACTTATTGTCAATGCAGAACTGAGGCAGGTAGACTTCGAGCACAATGGTGCATCTGCAATCATAATTGGGTAACATGACAAGATTCCTTCTGCCACGGATGATAATCAATCAAGCGAAATTTTACAAGCTCGATGGCGTTGTGTTTCCTATCTCTGTAATCCCATATTCTCCACTCATCCCTTTTATCTGCAGTTTGTTATGTCGCTTGCACCATCTCTACCTTTGCGACCTTTACTTTCTCATTGTTTTCATTTTCTTTAACTTTATTATGCGCCAGTGTGGCAATGATATTGAGCATGAACGGTTGAATCGCTATGTACCATGCATCTTGCTTAGGGGTGAAATTAATTATACAGAAATCTAGTCCCTTAATAATAGATCCTGTTTCCCTATGACTGATGTGATGTACATGCCACATGTCATATAAAATCACGTTTAAGAAAGTGCACCTCGTGGAATGGGCTTCTATGTTAATCACGCTGTAACTGCATCGTACTTCTAAAATGAATATTCTGCTACTTACCTGCCATCTTCTGAAATCGTTTAATTTCTGCAAAGACGTAGAAACAGAGATGACCCACACATATTTTAGTGACACAAGAGTTCCAAGGCATATGCCAACAAGCTGTGCTGTGTGCCGTGAATTATCACAATGTGACATAATAAATGATGTAAAATTTATTCTTCATTTGATTTACAAACAAATCCATCGAGACCAATTATCGCCGGGTTAATTTGATGTTTAATTGAGGGCTCATGAGTAAAATAAACCCATTGGATATGATGGAAGTTTCAGAATGTGCACATTTTTCGTGACAATATTGTGGGAGCATTACACTTTCCAGACTTATCTGCAGATATATCGTTTATCTTTAGATCTGTTTACTTGTAAGTATCTCAAATCTTTGGTGGAAGAACTAGTAGTTCCTTTGAAATTGACCTGCTTTGCAGGGCATCTGGAACTTCCACTCAGAATAACCAGGTGTACGTATTTTGAATCGTTGTCCAGCAACGTAATTAAATGAAATGAACTGGGATGGCTACATCTCAGTGCACAGCTGGCATATATCCGCATATATTGGCAATCAACTTGAAATACCAGAATATGTAGATACAGAATAGCATGATGGTTTCTTCCTCAAGATCACAATTATACGTCATCCTTATTATGCATGGGTGGATGCACCTTGTTAAAACGACAGAGGAAATAATTAAAATAACCTTTCTTATATTACCTTCTTCTTTTAATCGCAGTACATGCTCTGTCAAATACAGCGCACAATGATGATGAACATTCAGTTGCATCTCCGTTATTGTAACCTATCGTCTATCATTCTCCCTTGAACAGGAATTGTCTGCCACAAGAACATATTTAAGTCTGAGAGGGTCGAAACCTTTTGAGTTATGGTAATTCCTCCAAAATAAGAGCAATTGCCCAACGGCTTTCATGAATAGATGCAAAGCGTTCCATGTGTTTAAAAGAACAAAGTGTCAAATAAATATATTAAAATGTGGGTTGGTTAAACCTGTTACTTAAACTCAGCTTTTCTTTCAGAAGTGACCAAGCACAATTCCTAAGTCCAATAGAGATATCTATTTTTGACGATTTGTTGACGTGTATCGAAATTGATACGTATTGAAAACAGGGACAAAGTTCGCTGGAGGAAACAACATAAAATCTCGGATCATGGTGTCGCGAATTTTATGAATTTGAAAAAGTCATAGATATGCTCTACAGGAATTAGATACCTATACGAAGGTGTGTAGAGATGAAGAGAATGGGAACCTACAAACAATCACTTGATATTTATTTGTGAACCATGAGAGGTGCCAGGCATTTTCTGTTCAGCCTCTGCACATTTCCCGGGATGATATAATGAGAGAAATTTCTTCCAACGTTTAGAAAAAGTTCTGGAAAAACACAGAAAGATGCGCTGGAGTACCTCAGTGGAGTTTCATAAATTAAACAGCCAATTATTGTTTGACAATTCAATGTATAACGATATATTCAACGTAAGAAGTGAAAGAAAAGAGGATTCGGCGGAGAAGCGAACACTGGGGTTTTGGGATAAGATTAATTCCATTGATGCATATAATCTTAATACACAGGTAATTGCGATGCAATAAGGTGTCCCTTCGAGATGTATGTCTTTTGGGATGGAGAATAATGAAGCTTAAACTTCTGGTGATGTTGGAGTGATTGAATCGCTCCAGTAGGGAATTGTAGGAGTTTAGACACTATCCCCATATATTCATGATGTTCACGACGAATGATAGGTAAAAGCTGGCTCATCTGACATTACACTCTGCCAATTGAACTTGCGTTGAACTTCGTGGTGGAACTTGAATGTGCTTAAACTTCCTAACATTATGCAAGGGAAAGTTGGACAATAATATATCTAAAGATATTCCCCAAGCCAACATCGTGTCGTGGAAAGATATGTAAAATTGTCACACTTCAAACAAATACGCAATTAGGAGACTGGATCCATACCAACCACGAGTAAACTGTAAAACCCGATCAAAATCGAATTAAGGCAAACAGTATAAATACAAACATATATTAAGAAAAACGCAGAGGACTAACTTAACAGTTCGAAATGTTTGGATCCCTAATGCTATTATTCACAATAAACAGGTTGAGGACTGATTTGCTCCTTCAAACTGAAAGCACTGTAAATATTAAGGAGGACTCGTGTTGATAGTGTCGGAAGGGAAGTTTATATCAGGGACAACGAAGACAGGACAAAAATCATTTGGGAGGCATATAAAAGTGCAAAGATAGAAGTATAATGATATAGTTTTTTAAGCATAAACTAAGTATTCAGTGATTTTAAATAAAAAGTTAAGATGATTTCACTTTGTGGGAGAAAATCTGTCGTCACCACGAACAACCAAACTTGGAATCCAGATTCCGTACTGGGTAAGTTGAAGTCTGCACACGCATTCCCCTCCTACTTCCCCAACACCCAAGCACCAAAAAAGAGCTCATCGCATGTTACGAAAATACGATGTCTCTAATTAAGAACTGTCTTGCTTGGTGCATTGGTGCTTGCTAAGCTCTGGTATTTCAGTTGAAGAAACAGTAGTCGATAACCTGTGTAGTTAACCTCTTAGTTTTATGCCAGCTGTCGCTGGTGGGTGTATTTATTGTATTTCTTGCTATTCCATTTGTGGACTCTTTATGTGAATGCAGTCGCAGAACTGCGAGGAACATCTGAGTGACATTTTTATTGCGTTTCATTTCATGCATTTCAAAGCATTTTCATCGGGATCACCACGTGTTTAATTATTATCTCTTAGTTTACGTAGGTGCTAAAATATACTTCAACTATTTGTACATTGTTCCAATCATCAAAGATCGCAAATGGTCTGCGGGGACCAGTGGGGACGTAAAAGCAGGCCGTTTCCAAAGCGGTTATGTCAATGATTTGTTCGGTCCCGTCAAAAAGGGATGAAGTAAAGTGAAACACCAAAACTTTATTTCTATTCTGAGATAATGGGCGGGATACAAATGGAATAAGAAGTTATTAAGGATCTCACCATATTCGATGAAAATTAGCATAATTGACACAATCTTCGGCGACTGGTCTACAGTTACCAACATTTGCCATGTATTGAAGAGTTAATATAATTCTGCTCGCATTGCTTGATGTTTCCAGAACAAAACAAAAATCCCCGAACCCATGAACAAAAAATTCAATTATCTACGTTTTACGAGAGAAGAACAGAATGATGTAAAGGCAGAAAGTTTCGGGTTGAAGGAAAAATAATTGTGTTCGAAGAATCTTTTTTAACTCTATAAATAAAACCTCACACTTTACCACGCAGTTCATTATACTACTATGCAATCTAAACATGTCATTCTGACCATTGTGATAGTCCACCAGCGGTTTTCAGTATTTTTGTTGAAAAACATGGTTCGCTAAATCTATCGAAGATAAAGTGGATAGGTGCTGCCAATGGTATGTCACCATTGAGACAGCTGAAATTGATCTTACCGATATCCTCACGAATTTCCTCTAATTTTTGCATTTCTGAAAAAAAATGCATGTAGTTTTTTTTAATCTGTTAATACACGGGACAAGGGTTCAATAAAGAACAAAATGGAAAACTCTTACAAGATAGTGTGCCGTGGACGGTTAGAATTGAAAGTGGCTTTCGTACACCAGACTTTTGGGGGCAGCTCGTTACGTGAACGTTGTTTGACTCCAAGATTTCCTGTGACTGTAACTTTAGGCGATCCGTGTTCACGGAAACATCAGATATAATTGGTCTTCAGAAACGTTTTACCGCCTTAACGTTCTCCAAAGCGGACAGGAAGAATGTCATGGCACCATGATCTGTCAAGCATGATCTGTCAAGAACCTTCCCAAAATAGAATAACAGGTAATTTAACACCTCCATTTTAGATGACATGTTTGTGCATAAATCGAGGGACACACAAAGCGCTGGAACAAAACACTGGATCAGACACATCTCTTGAGGGAATTGGATATTCGACGTTTCCGGTCGAGGCCCTTCAATTGGACTCCAATTCCCTCTATAGATGCAGCCTGACCCGCTGATTTACTCTACTGCTTTGTGTGTTGTTCCATATTCCAGAACCTGCAGTCTCTTGTGTCTGCATAAATCGAGTGGCTATGGTTCAAAAATTTAAAAAACGATGCGACTGAACTATAAATTTAATTCACTGAAGGGCCAAAAGGTAACTGGTAATTGATTTGGTCTTGTCATATGTACCGAGAGCTTTTGTATGCATGCCATACAGACAGATTATTCCATACTTAATTCCGTTGCCCAAGTATAAAAGGAAAAGGAAGCGACAGATTGCGGAATATTGTGTTACAGTTGCAGTGAATAATGGGCACGAGTCATGACGAGATAGATTGAGAGATCCTATAATGATATATTTAATTCCAATACATTATATAAATCATCACAACAAATTTTGAACCTGTTTTAGCTTCTTTCATTCTGTCGTCTGCAACAACAAAGGGAAAATGGGGATGTTCATCCTTGAATATAGAATTAAAATATCCAATTTCAGTCAAACATTGATATTGGAGGTAACGATATGGCTGGGCACCACTACCCTCTCCCCCGGGGTAGCTTTCCATATTGACAACAACCTGCATGATTGGCAGATTGAGAACTTATCCTCTTAGGGCTTCGGTCAAGAATAATTGCGCAGCAGTTTTGGAAAAAAAAAGATATGCGTATCTACACAATGCCATCTAATGATTCCTCTCTGCATTACAATAAAATACTCGAGAAGTGGGGAAAATTATATGTAGAATAATTTGAGAAATCATTCGGTAGCGAATGGTTTGCAGCGTTAAATTACTACATTTGAGACAGCTAATGAACTGGTTGCTGAAATAATAAATAATCTCTTTAAGTTACTTCAATCTTTGCCATAATAGGAGGAAATATCATTCATCTGTGTACTGTTGAGTTTGGTGTTGCAGCATGTGTTTTCTCTCTTGCAAAAATATTCATATTTTCCAGCAAAATCTATCACAGTTATTAATTACTCACCATCGATTTTTAAATGGTCTGCCATGTCTGTGATATTGTAATAGTAATAGCAACATAACATTAATAACAATAATGACCGCAACAGGAACACCGCCAACAATGACCAAATGAAATTTACCCATGGATGGTAATTCTGCAGAGAAACGCTACTCCGTGTTGTTATGTGTCAACCCGTTCCTGAGTTGCATGCCTGTGCATAGCAAGGCAGATGGAGGTCAGATGCCACAGACCTTTGTGTCCAGAAGTGCATCGAAATACCATTGCTTCACTATGATCCAATAACTAGAGATGTGTCCCTGTTTCTGCCAACCACGAAGACCAATTTCTTGAAAATCTGTTACTAGTAAAACACAACCTTGCATCAATATATAAAATTGTGAACATTTTTATTTTATTACCTGAGTCTTTTTTCCGGATATTGTATTCTATAAAGATATTTAAAAAGGAAAAGAGACATACTTCAATGGCATGCAGAGAAATGTTATTCCTACACGAACACATACTTGGAAATGTTCTACGTTGTAGCCTGTGGCATCAATAAGAGAGCATTCTTTGATTAGTTTTACATAAGGCTCAATGTGTTTGACTGATAGAGTCACATGGGGTCATACAGCACAGATGCAAGCCATTCGACTCACCACGAATCAGAAACAAAGGAGAAGTACCAATCAAAAAAGTGAAGTCTGAACTGAGTTGTGTCATTAGTTGTGAAATCGAATCACAACGTTCATTTGTTTGACGTGTGTGTGGGATGGTTTTATATTTATTGTATGGTATTCGTTAAATATATTCCCGGTGCTAAGGTTGAAAACTTGGCAGATGAAAAGTATTTCAGGGAATCAAAGGAAAGGAATAATGCAGAAGGAATGAATTCAATTGTCTACTTGACCGAAACCCACGAATTTAGGGATCTCTACCATAATCCGTGCCATTCCAGCGGCGGACAGCATGGTCATGTGTAATGAAATGCACAGACATGGGAGCTTTGGATTCGCTGGCACACTCTGCAGCACAGTTTCCCACGTCTATTATTCACCGTCCATTCAAAGTTGCACATTTAAAACACATTCTATGATAAATGTATGTAAGTTGCATAATATAAGCTTTGGACAAACTGTTGGGAAATATCCTCCAGTTTCCCAAAGTCGGTAAGGTGAAATATGTTTTTTCCTTCATGCAATGAGCGAGGGCCGCTTGTATTTTCCTTGTGTCATTCAGATTTTCTGGAAACGTTTCCGGCGAAAACAACCTACTGAAATTAATGAAACTTTAGACACATATTTCTGATAATTACTCTGGTTAATAACGGAATACGGCAATCTCTATTATCTCACCAGCGTCTTGCAAACTTTTTGCCAGTCGTTCCACTTCTAAAATAAATAATTTACCCGAAAATTTATTACGAATCAGCAGAAACTGAAATCTTCTCAATTTGAAAGTAATTAGTTGAATAAAGCAGATATAATTCACACGTTTTCCACTGTCGCTGTCTTTGTTTTCCAAAGTTTCGAATGGCGTAGCGTCAGTGGAATGAATGTAATATTCACTAATCACCGCACTTATACCATAACCAGACGTGAAAGCTACCATCTGGATGTTTGGGATAACAAAAAAAAAGTTGATGAACATAAGCAGCACTGAATTATTTGCATCAACGTGTCTGCCCTGACTTTCAAAAATATCGTGATTGATATCTCTATCTCAGCGCCACTTTCCTGCACTAAGCTCATATCCCGCGAATCGTGTAATAACTATGCATATTTGCTTTTGATATACATAAGTAAGATTTCACAAACGTTTTGCGCAGGGCATCTAGGAGCTTTAGTGTTTTGCTAGTGAATAACAATCTCTTCTTCTCAATCCTAACTGACTGGCTACTTCAGGACTCTAATCTCCAGCTTTACACTCCGACCATGGAAAATATATTCTGCGGACCTACTTATACGATGTACCTTCCAATGAGATTGTTTTAATTATCAAAACTCATGAAAACTTTGTCTCCGTCTGTTTATTCTTTGTTCA
This sequence comes from Pristis pectinata, assembly GCF_009764475.1. NCBI lineage: Eukaryota > Metazoa > Chordata > Chondrichthyes > Rhinopristiformes > Pristidae > Pristis > Pristis pectinata. The sequence goes on from NC_067438.1 coordinate 8,058,510, forward strand.
TGTGGCAAATCTACCCACCCAAAAATTAGCCTGTTGAGCCCTCGCTGAATTTATTGTATCACATTTATATTTTAAACAGAAAGAGTGAGCACATCTGTACACAATGCTCCAGATGCTCTCTTGCCTAATCACGTTGCCTTGCATAACAAGGGGTCTGAACTTGTTATGGATATCACATTAATAATGGCTAGCATAATTTAGCTTCCCAATTACTTGTTGCATCGTCATTTTACCATTTATGGATTCGTTGGCAAGGAGATCCAGGACCCCAAAACAGTAACATTTTAATGATTGTTTCGTGACATTGATTTTCTTATAACACTCCCTTTTCACTGATGCAATTTCTTTTCGCGAGCTCTTCGCTCGGTTCAGGGCTATGGTTCAACACCATCTCCATGAAAAATTATATGTCTCATTTTCGTAAAGACAAATTCAAAATACTTCTTTAATTCCTCTGCTATTTCCTTGCTCTCTAATATAATCCACATAATCTCCCTGACCCTGTCTGTAAGGGTGCCACATTAACTTCTGCGAATATTTTTCGTTTTACTTATCTATGGAAGCGTTCACGTTCCATTTGTTTCACACTACTCTCGCATTCGATTGTACTTTTTTTCTTACTAATGTCTTACTATTCTGAATGGAATGAAAAAAACGCATACACATTTTATTACCTGCATCCCTTTTTTGCAGATCACCCCCTGTAAGGAATGACGCAATACAATAAATATCTCTTTTGCTCTGTCTTAGTCTTTACCTTTCTCTTTATACGATACGATCCCTTTATTAGTCACATGTACATCAAAATAAACAGTGAAATGCACCTCTTTCTTGGAGTGTTCTGGGGGCAGCCCGCAAGTGTCGCTACAGTTCCGGCGCCAACATAACATGCTCACAACTTCCTAACCCGTACGTCTTTGGAGTGTGGCAGGAAACCGCAGCACCCGGAGGAAACCCACGCAGTCACGACGAGAAAATACAGACTCCTTACAGACAGCGGCTGGAATTGAACCTTGGTCGCTGATGCTGTAATTGCGTTACGCTAACCTCTACACAATCGTGCCTGCCCATAGACACAGACTGAAACTGAATTGGAAAAAAAACTCATAATTCAGTGACATCTATTTGGAAAGTTAGGCTTTAAAAGTACCAAGTCTACCTGATTAGATGCAAGCTATTTCGGGGGACAAAATATTCCCTTTTGTGGCCGTTTCATTGATCACTGCGCGGTGGAAGTTACTAATGGAAGTTTCCATTGTAAATAAATCCAAATGCAATCGAACAATGAAGTGCAATCTTAACTAGGTTCCCATGCATTTCGATGGAAATTCGTGGACACAAGATTAGAATGCAACCGGTAAGGTACGAAAGATTTATTAATATATTTTCTTGGTTCTTTGTTGTTATCTTTTCGTGTTTCCGTGCGTTCACTTCATCATTTCTTTTAACTTGTGTCATTTCTGTCGTGACAGAGGCATTTAAAATATGTAAATACAATTTCCACCCATTGTGAGAACAGAACTTCTGCAACCTCACTCAGCCTGCTGTCAAAATGCGTCAGGGTTTTCTTTGACAGATCGTTTCAGCTCGCAACCCGAGGCAGGCAATAATGCTTGATTTCAAGGTGCAGATTTGATAGCAATATAACCGTCCCCATCCATTGCACGCCACTGCTTCTGCACGTGTACTGGGCCCTGGTTTCTGCGGACAAGAAGGCCGGTCTATAAATATGCATCTTCAGGTGGACGATAACCAGCGATATCGGCTCAATTTTTTTAAACGCAATCTTTGTCCGAAGGACGATTGCAAAGTTTCTCAAAAAAAGGGTTCTCTCAAAGCTGTGCCTCATACTTCCTATTATAGCAATTTCCAATATCTGGACTTTAATACCTGCCTTTCCCATATCTCTGATACGACATTCCACAAAGTCAGACATTGTACCTGTACCAAGAGTTAAATCGTTTGGTGTAACCCCCATCTTTTTACTCACTAATAACATTAGCCATAGTAGACATTGAATAATTCCTTAATTTTCTCGATCGTTTACTGTATTGTTGATTTGTATGCACTTGCGCTCGGTTCATCCATTCTTTGCCTCTAGAACAATATCCAAAGTGCATTTACAAGCGACTTATTGTCCATTTAATTTTAACTGTCTGCTGAATTCCTCAAAGATGAATGCTTCCTGAATATTTCCATCGTCCACAAGTTTTGCTTAGTAATATCACAAGAGCCAATCTCATGATCCTTTTCCACGCGTGCGTAAATTTAGGACCATTGCAATAAATTTCTTCCTGTCTAACATTTCTGATATTGGTTTTAGCAATAATTGAGATAAAATTATCGTGTTATACTAATGATCGTATCCAAATATTACTATTTGTATCGTTCTCCCATTGCCGAAGCCTTTAATCTTGATCACTATCGACATCAAAAGGAATAAAACGTGCAAATTATTTAGCAACTGGCCAACCGAACCGAGGCTCTATTTTACGCGAAGGAGATAGAGTGAATATGACACTTTTTGTTGCTTTTCTATAACGACCAGTTTAACTAATAAGCATTTCTAGAACAGAAATCATTGTGATATTCCAAGCAATCGCGATAATATAACGGACGTTTTACCGAAAATAATGTGCAATGCATTTGGTAACTTACTGTGAACTTGTAGTAGATGCATTAAATCCTAACAAAATTACAAAGGAAACCTGATGTTATACCAAGACGTGATAGCGTTCTTACTTAAACTATATAGTTGTGTATTTAGCAGGCTGTGGCTGAAGTGAAATTGGTTACGCCATTTATGATATTGACTAAGTCCAGTAGGATAACCCTTATCAAACATGGTTATGCTAACTGAGGAGGAAAGTGTCAATATGATATATTTTGGAGTTGAATCCATGTAGAACAATGCAGGAAATTTAGGTTTAACTGCTATTTTGGTAACAAAAAGTGTGTAACTGTGTGGATAGAAGCAGAGACAACAGAATGGATGGACATCTTGAGCGAGCAACGTGATGGAGGATATGATTTGTGTGAGACAGAAGAAACAATGTTGTTGCTGAGTGTTCAACAGCTAGTTACACATTTATTGTCATGGACATCCGCGACCAACAATGTCGACATGGTGGAGGAATTAAGATTGTGTGTATTCAGTTAATATAGTTTGCGTAATAACAGATTGAGAGGAGCTATAATAATTGTATAAATTGGGGGTTGAATTTGGAAAAATAGGGGTCCGACGCAGTTTATGAAATACATGCCAGAGTGTTTCCTTGAGGTATAATGTAAACATTCACGTGGCAGATTACTTTTCACTACTTCCCATATAAACAAACAGTAGTTGGGCTGGAATAGAAGGGATTCACGAGGGAAGAGGAAACAAGAAGATACAATGAATTCTTCGAGAGAAATATTCAAAGTAAATAACCACAAATCCGTGTACATATGTGCATACGTGGACCATGCAAATTATTTTATTAAATTAATTAGGTGAGTAAATCAAAGGATAACTGTTAAGTATTTCAGAATTGCCACTAAATGTAAAGTCAATTTTAAAATAATCATACTCTGAAAAATGTGATCAGTCAAAAGCAAATTGGGCCATGCACAGGATCATTAGGTCATTATGTTAAAAGATCATTAGCATACTATTGCAAAGAACTGGTTGCCTTGTGCTTTAAGGAAGTTCTGGAAACAAGGAAAAGATTTCCAACCTGATAAGAAGAATAACGTAAAATATTTGTTCGAATTAGTCTGAAGTATATGACGAAAGATTTCAAAGAAAAGCAGAGAAATGAATGAACAATTTGAACTTCGAGAGATGTGAGGGTATTGGCAAATATCTGAAAAGCCTGAGTTGTGAATGTGTTTCCTTTCTGTGCCTGCAGGGCAGAAGTGGATCATATGGAAAACAAAATAGTGGGAAAAGAATCCTAAACAAATGGCAGTACATTGCACAACATAATGAAGTATTCCCCCGGCTTAACTGTGAAACTGAAAGGAGAAACGTTTCTGCATTTTTGTTTTACTAAAACATTAGCCTGCAAGCAAGGAATACTTTTCAGAATCGACCCGATATTTGGATTTACTGTTCACCTCACGTCCTATGCAATATAGCTTAGTTTCTGGGCAACTGCCTATGTTTTGCAAGAGGAGAGTTTGAATGCGGCCCCATGCCAACGAGGTTTAGAACAAGTCCTTTGAAATTTCTTTGAAATGCTCAGATGAGAAAATCATATGAAATGATATGAACTTATGGTTGGAAATCCAAGAACTGGAAGAGATTCGGAGATGCATTTCTGGACTGAAATTGAAATAAAGCTTTATTCAACTTTTGGTTTACACATTCACTGAAAATTGGGGACATCGCTGGCACAGTGAAATGGGGTGTGCATCAGCTGTGAGCCTGAGGAGGAACGAAGGGTTCTGTAAGCTTCGTCCGGTTCCCCTTTCTTACTTTGTATGTTTCGTGTAAATCCGGTAATGGACTTGAAATGTATGCACAATTTTTGCGACATTATTCAAGTAAAATACATGCCTTTAGTAATTTATGTAGAGTCTGTTTTGAAAACAGAAATGTGAGGGACATGATCAGATTGAATTCCAAGAGATATGATTTGTTATGTATATATAGAAGTTGTAGATGTTGAATTTCTGAAAATATAAACTGCAAATATTTTGCAAGACAAACAAAAACTGCAGAAAGAGGAATAGAATGATAAGCAAATAATTATACATAACTCGGATGAATCATAATAAGATAAGGTCAGAATTCTTTGTTAATTACATGTACATCGAAACACACTGTGAAATGCATCTTTTCCATAGAGTGTTCTGGGGGCAGTCCGCAAATGTCGCCACAGTTCCGGCACCAACATAGCAGGCTCACAACTTCCTAATCTCTACGTTTTTGGAATGTGGCAGGAAACCGGAGCACCCGCAGGAAACCCACGAAGACACGGGGAGAACGTACACACTCCTTACAGACAGTGGCCGGAATTGAACCATGTCGCTGGCGCTGTAATAGCGTTACGCTAACCGTTACAGTTCGCGGCAGACTCGCAATTTCATGTCCCCTTGAACCTCGAGTGGATGACCGGATGAAATGACTTAGTTATCCTGATCCCTTCTTCAGGTTTTCAAAGCGCAGCTGGGCCTTAATGTTCACTCTTCCTCCTTCACCACATCATTAAGATTCTAAAGACTTCTGACAACTGGATTGTAATTGGATGATATCCACCTGGCGCATAGAATTAAGCCGAATTAGCAAAAAAATTTGCACGCTTACATAAAATAATGGGATTAAAACAATTTAAAGAAAATGAAGTCACTCGGGGAATTCCCTGTGGATAGTTTTGGCAACGCCATTCAAGAAAATGGGGTAGGCGTTTGGAAATAAGAGTTCCTTCGTGTACAGGGTATGCGTCAGAGTGAACGTACCCTGTCTCATTTCTTCAATTTGTCACAAATCCCTTGCTGAGCTCAACAGTGACCATATAAATGCCAGATAATTTCATAATCCGCTTTCCAACGTACCTCATTCACCACTGAGGAATTCTAAGCAATGAAAGGTAGATAGCCGGTGCTGAGCACGAATCGAAACTTTGGTGGTTCAATACCTGGACGCACTTCTTTAAAATTCCACTTGATCTTATTGTGGATAATTTCACAGAATAAACAATGACAACGCATACCTATATTTGTGGACGGCTGCTGAAGAGCACATGGCTGCGTTTAGCATTTTTTTCAAATTTAAACGCGGAATAGAAGTTCTCCACCATCAATCCATAATTGTTAGAAAGATGACTCATATTGTTTATTTTCTTCCTTTGCTATTCTAACTGTGAAAATGTGTGCAGTATGAAACTGCACCGTTTTATACGACAAAATAGACAAATGTAGACGTTTGACATTTTACCAGGATATTTTGCACCTTACATTCCAAAGAGGTGTAACACAGATTCATCGGGTGCGCATTGAAATTGCTTACCTTATTCAACCTTAATGCCTGATATCTGAGGGAAATAAATTAACTTCGACAGCACGTGGAAAGAGATAATTGGATTTACATCTTCATCACGATCTCGAGACTCCACAATTTGTTTTATAGAAACTAAAAGATTTGAAGTGTCGTCCAAAATATATTAATTCTGCAGGGATTCGGAATGCATTAATATTCCAGCAACAGGTTATAATGATAAAAAACTTAACTTTTACTTATTGATAACGTTTGCGAAGATGAAACAAAGGTGTTTAGTTTTCTGTTCTTTTCGAAAGCGTTGGGTGACCTTTCATTTCAACAGGGCCTCCATTTCAGGGATTCAGTTGAAAGACGACGCCTGTCACAACTTTACATTCGCTATGAGCTTTATTAGGGTAAGTCGCAGGAAAGATTGCAGCTGCGTGGCATCCTTCTCCGATGTACCTCTATATTATCGTGCCTTGCCAACTGTTTCAGATGACGATGCGCAACAGGAGTGTGCTGATATTTGTATTGGCGGGTGCAAAAATTGAATACACAAGTCAGATCAAGATGGTAATTTTTAACAGTGCATTACATTTAACTGCAATATTAATGCAAATTCGACTGCGCAAGTCTTCAAACAAGCGTAAGAACCTACTTTCCCAGAATTTAAGGAACAGGCAGTTGCATTGTGGAGGCAGAGGAGATCTAAATTTGTTGTCCATTTCAGTAATTTCATATACTTCTGGATGTATTTCAATGGCACAAAATGAGATCTTGACGGTTGTTGATCAAATGTTGACAAAATCAACAGGAAATTGCAATACAATGAAACACTATGCTTTTACAGTTTTCAATGTATGCAGCTCTTCCGTTGCAAATACATATGTTTGATACATAATGGGTCAATGAAAATTGATACGTTTCTTTTGATTTAATTGCTTTATTTATTCGTCTCTTTTGAGAAACATTAACAGAAACTAAATTAGAAACTGAGATCCTAACAGTGATGACAAACCGATGTCAAAATTAGCATTAATGCCAGGCAGATATAAATAACAATATATGTGGAATCAAACCATTCTTTCAATCTACATTGTTGTGAAGCCCTTTTATGTACTTCATTCCACTACAATATTAGACCAGACCCAAAGCGTAATATGCAACTGCATATGGCCCAAGAGCAATTGGATCGTTTGTGTTTAAATCAAGTTAATTAAGATGGTATTTATTAATCATCACATTTAATTCTGTTCTTGATTCCATCCACTGTGGGCTGTTTCTCAATATTAGCTGCTTATTTCTCCCCAGACAAGCACTGTAGGCGACGCATTTCTAAAGCTGTGCAATATGTTATTTTCAGAACTCCGTTGCTTACTCTTTCTTTTTTCACTGAACAGTCCAGCAACTGGATAGTTGCTTGAAGGCATAGTCATTTCTGATGCCTGTATTCTAATATCATTCATTTACCTCTAACCAATAAATACTTTAATCTCGTGAGTTGCTAAACCTGGGGAAAATGAGTTCGCTTAACCGATATGTTGGTTCTACAATTTGGAATCTGGAAAAAGTAAACCTTCTTTGTTAAGCAAGCTGAACAAACATTAAGGATGAAGGAACTTCAGTCAGTATTTCAGTATACCCATCAGTAATCTGCTCTGAAACTTGTGACAAAAAGTTAATTACACGATAAAGAACAGTCTCCATCATCAAATATGTTAAATAATGTACCAACTGCAGTAAAGGGCAACAACTAAAAAATACGTTAAGTATTGCATTGTAGGAAAATTTGCTCACAAAAGGTGTGACAAGGAAATCTGCTCTTCTTGTTAAGGTACTGGCGTAGAATCTTATAGTTTTTCTCCTTGTCGAAAAACTATGCGTTAACAAAAAAAACTGAATATACTAATAAGTTATATCGATAGTTTGAGATTTTTTAATAACACTTTCGGAATGAACTGCCTTACCAGTCTCCCGCAGCTTACTCTGAAGTTTTGTGATCTCTGAAATCAGAGTTTGTTATGAACATCGAAACATTCATCTCCAGCGGCAACGTGATATCTTATATCAAAATGTGTAAACTAAGGAGTATATTCTGCAGATACATGTATTGCGGCTGATACCTAAAAACAGAGAGTGATTCTTTATTTATCACCTATCGCGATGGAACTTGCCAGAATACAGAGTCGTCCAGTACAGAAACAGTGTCTTTGGTTCAAGGAATCTGCCCGGTCATAAAGCACCCATATGCACAAACGTTACGCTACTCTCATGTTGTTCTCTCCACAATAGCTTACAATCCACCATTCACTTCTGTATTAGTGGACATTTACAACGGACTATTACTTGCTCAACCTGCATGTCTTCAGAATGTGCAAGAAATAAGAGCAATCAGGGGTGTTCCATGTTGTCCAAGGGAAATCGTACAAACTCCACGCAGACAGCGGGGAAGATCGGGAAGATCCTGGAGCTGTCAGGAATCATCTCTGTTAGCTGCGCCACCCTAACGTCCAAAGCGACTGTGCGTTTGCAACTGTGGATTTTTGATGCGACAAAAGACAATAATGTATTCCAGTTCCAATTCCGAAAGAGATTTTTAACTGGGATGTGTAGTATTAATTTATCTGTTGAGGTTCTCCTCAACACTGCAGAAGGTAAGACGCATTGTCACCGACTTCAACAGAAAAATAACTGTTGTGGCTTCTCTTCTGGGCATCAAATTAAAAAGTTGGGTGCATTGTTTTGATTCCAATGGACGATGATGTATTGGTGACAAGAAATGAAATGTTCATTGTCAACATCTGATTTCTATCCCACTAGATGTCATTGGAAACTAAATTGGTCGTTCTCTGTAATCGTTACGATCCTGTATCGCTAATTTTGTGCTGTTCTGAGCGTTAAATTTGTTCTTCACGTTATAATTTATCAGCGGACGAACAAGGTTCAAACTTTGCTTGTATGAATCCATGTAAAATGTTTACTGCACGAGATAGTTTCAAAAAGAATGAGTGAAACATTCGTTCTGTTTTGGAAATTTCAGAAAATTAGCATTGTGTTGTTATGACACCTATTTACTGCAGAACAGTTCAATAATTGTTTGATTAGTAAATCTCATAAGGAATGGCATTCGCTGGCAGCATACAATCTCGCAACCATAAAAAATAAGTAAAAGATAACTGCTGAGCAGAGCCTCCTTATTTACTCAATTGTTTTACTCATGAACAATGTCACAGAACACGTGCAATCTATTCAGTTGTTTGAACATATTGTTTTGCTATGCTTGCTTGTGGGTTTGCGCGCGAGTGTGTGAATGTCTGTTCACGTGTTTAATTTACAATTGATTATATAGCACATGAACTGCTTGCAGAAGCCTGTGAACAAAATGAATGGCTTTTGCATGCAGGAATCTATTTTCAAGTTATATTCAGATAGCACTACCAAAACATTGTAAAACATTATTTGCAGAAATGATAATCAGTGAAAAGGAAATAAATGCTTAGCTTATAAGAATGACAGCAAATATGAATTATTCCGTTTTCTATTTTGTTATTTACCGATATCTTTCACGAGCATCTGTTTCACTGTAATTAAAGTAATCGAATCAGTGCTGCATTTGTTGTTAGTGTTTCACAAATAACACGTTCTTTAATAAAATAAAGCATTTGGAACATTAATGTAAGTTGGGAATAGAACATTAACATTGCAATATACAGTCAACGTGCTCTGAATCAATGAGTTGTATAACAGTTTTTGTACAAAATACTTTTGTTATTAGGCTTAAGTCCCGTAATCAACCAATAGGTATCCTAAGGAGTAGTTATAAAAGAAAATATGTTGAAGTATTCAATAGTATATGTTTACACTCCACAATGATTTACTGCGAAGAAGATCGCAGGCAGAATTTACATTTTAGTGTAAGAATGAAAGAGGGCCCGTCTCTCTTCATAACTTCCAGCGAGTTTCTGTAGCTTGTTTTACGAAACATTAATAAACGTTTATGCCGAATGTTCATTATCACTGTCGTACTTAAATGTTACAAATATGCTTGGAATGTAAACATGATCGTCTTGATGAATTACTTCTACCGCAAGATTCACATGAATATTCTCGACAGTTGTTCGAGGTATTTGTTGATATCGTGACTCAACATTTATTATTTATATACCTCTTCTTGTTCACTTAAAACAAAGGTAAAATCAAAATAATTTTATCGCCCAGTTTGGTGTTACTTATCTTCAAGAATTTGTGTTAAAATAGCCATGACCTAACTTGGTTGCAGCATTTTCTTAAGGAATTTCTCTACGTTTTATTTTGAAACTTAACTCCTGACGTCATTGCTATTGATCAAATTATCAAATAAAGCCAAACAGCTCTCGGACACTCGGCACTATCCAAAAGCTATGGTTGCTTCCATGAATTTTTGTTTCATTATTTGAAAGAAACAGATAACTGCGCCTTCCATTGAGGCTGCTTGCTATTTCCCATGCATTTGTTATCATTGCATTATGTGATAATTAAAAAAAAACGATCTTAATAGAAAGAATAAGACAAACTTTTCGCAATAATTATACAATTAATATATTTCAGGAATTTAAAAAAAGAAACAGCATGCTGATTTGCTCATATTTCAGGAAGCATTAGGATTGGCAAAAATTTACTTCTTTTTTAATATCGTTAGAAGAGAGATGGCGCAATGCACAGGCCCAGAGCAGAGGCTTTAGTTTCCTGTCAAAATTAGATTTGAGTTATTCTTCTTATATGCAATGATATAGCATTTACATTGAATACAACAAACGCATATTTTGAGTGACTTTAATATAACAATAGTATGTGTGCATGTATTGTTTAATAGTGCATGCGAAACATGAGAAAATAAACAGTGCAAAAAATTTAAAAGGGAAAATCCATGTCTTTTTATCATTAACAATGCGAGGGCGTGGAAGTTTTAAAATACAAGGTGTGAAAAATGTGTTTTTCGCAATTTTAAGTTATTATTACCAGCTTTTCCAAGGCAATATTTTGGTTTTTTTTCGGTATTTATTTTCTTGTGGCTTGACAAACATTCGCTTGCCTTTTATTTATATCATAAATAAGGGTGAAAAATGTTGTTCCTATCCATTTGGTGTGAAACCAAAGGAAGCATTTTCACCTCCTTTTCGGTGAACTCAATTAAACTGCTAATACATACAAACAGATCTGCAATTTCCTTGTGCTTTCTATACCAGGAAATTGGTAAAACATGGAAAATGATTGTGCTTTTAAGTGTTCAACTGAATAACCGAAACTGTGTGCCTAAAGCACAATTAGATTGGTGTGGAATCGGCCACAATGTATTCACATCAGATTTCGTGATAAAATAGTGCTTTTATTTCTGCCCACAAATCTGATTCCAGCCATTATTTTAAGTGTGCAATCGGATGTGCGCCGAAGGTCACACCGGCCGACTTTCATCAATTCCATTCTCGGTTGGTGAAGTTTCCATATGATTTCACTTTCAAAACGTTACGTTTAACTGATTTCACTGTACCTATTCTTTTTATTTTTGTACTTTGAGAAATTCGTATTGAAATTCAATAAGAGAAAGAGAAAAGAAATAAGCCTTTGACAATTTGTCGTGGCGTTATAACTTACTGGTCGTTTGAAGAAGAGATTTGCACTCTAATCGTAAATACATGAAATGGAATTAAATTACTACACAATGAGACAGATAGGTAAATAGACAGACAGAATACCAACATATAGGTTAATAGATATGTAAATTTTAATGGCTTCAGAGTCAATTCTTCCAGAGACATGCGATGGATAAGTGGTTTTGATCCTTATGTTCATGTAGCAATGAGGCACATTGGTTCTGGAGCTAGCCCATCATTAATAATCGCTGCCACATTCGTCTTCACAAAGTGTTTCTCACTCTTGAATTTGAGTTCTATTTTACTTGCCATCAGTGCAATAAAACAACGATCTCAACTTCCAATTTCCCATCAAGAACGAGGAGTTGCCAAGGATCCTAAAAGCAGCAGCGAGGTTTTCGATAATTTGAGATACTTTGAATATGATAATTACCTGGGTTGCTTGTCAAAAGCGAAACCTTCTGAATTCATTCCGAATTTATTCCGGAAAATCGTTAAATAATCTATCCCAAAAAAGCGCACAAGACAACGGCATGTACAGCTTTTGGTATGATATTAACAAATGTGGAGGATCCTTTAAGATTGGCGAGAGGTAGCCATGATGATCGACAGGATGTGACATAAATGAGTATACAAGTAGGGTTCCAATGCCGATTCAACAAAGCACAAGTTAACTTGCAATGGAACCGTGCAACGCTCAGTTTTGACCATAATTATACAGGAACGTCGCTATGTCATGGAAGTAGTTCAGTATTTTTAAAACGTGCTGCCATTCTGAGGAATTTAGTTGGAAGAAAGATTGGCTGTGGTTATATTCTTCAAAAATGAAGGGAACCTGTGGATGAATAAATATTATTATCCGAATGCAAAGTGGTGGGAAGATGCATTTCTAATAGTAAAACAAATGTGGGACGTATATTTATGAGAAATGAACAATAATTATTCAGGGGTAAGAAGATACTATTTCTAATTAATTACTTTTAAAAGGGTTTGAATCGTGACCTCACTGCGATACAGCCAGAAAACAGGTTGCTGAATATAAAAACGTAATCCAAAACTTGTAGCTCTGGTCGGATATTCGAAGGCTGCAACCATGATGTTTCCTCAATAACAACCTGACCATTACCTCTTTTCTTTTTCACTGAATGACTGCAAATTATGTTTAAGATTGTGCGTTTGACACCTCTCTTGGCATATCCTAGTTTTAGTTTTATCTGTTTTCCAAATATATTTTCAGTGTTGTCCTGACAGATCAACCATTTCTAATGCAGTTTCTCTAGTTTCTTGCTTATGAGGAATCTCTTTTTTTTTTTTGCTTTGTCCTCTCATTTCCCGCCAGAAAGGCTTAATTAAAAGAAATGTTCCTGGGCATATTGCCAACTGCAGTTAAAACTTACTAGCATGAAGAGTTAACTGTGTTCATTGTGGAAAACAATAAACTATAGCAAATTCATGACCCTGCCAAATGAACAAAACTATTATTTTCAGTTTCTAACGTTTGTTTGGTGGGTTTAAATACCGCAAATAAGACCTTGCTTACAATTTAGTATATTCTAAATATGTTCAGGGGTTTCCAAAATTGAAGGCCTTGATCTGAAACATGCCCCAACGTGTTTAAATATATATGTAGCGTTTAGGATGCCTCCTATTCTGATAATTCACCTCCTTACTAGTATCATTAGAGTCTTCTTAGCAACTATTCGTTGACTCTCCATGAACTGTGAAAGAGCAAAATTAAATCCCTGTTCGTCGTTCCTGCTGATAAACATCAACCCCAACCTACCCAATCATTTTGCATGCCCATAGCATTGGAAGGCGCTTTTATATATTTTCCAGAAAGAAAATCACAATACTCCAGCAATGAATGTGACCTGACGTGTCTTATTCAACGTGCCTTGCAAGTTGATTTTTTTATCATATTATTTCGAATCGTACTTTTACCATGTATTTTCATGCCCTATTCTCCCTGTTGAAGGTTTTAGCGAAGATTACTTTTATTTCATATAATTTATTTCTGCTTTATGTACACAATTTCACTCCACTGTTGTTTCCTACAGTCCTGAGAATTCTTGATCCCTGCAAAAGCGAAGTTTTTTTTTCGTCCATGTACTTATAATCATGACAGTATATTTAAGGAAGATGCCCACAGACATCGGCTACACTGAACATTTCTGGACTTTTGAGATTTTAGCTAATAATACCAGACTCACATAACATGTTATGTTGATTAATATGCAGATATCAGAACCATCTTACAGCTTCGTTACGGGCTTACCCTGTGATTTAAAGTATACAACTAGTTGTAACGGAATATGACCAATGTAGTTTAACTCATTTAACGACTTAGTGAATGAACAGGTAATTCTACTCAGTGAAATAAGATTGCAAGTATTACTTAGTAATTGTCATGCTGATCAAAAATACATAATTAAATGCAGATCGACGCAACTGATTAACAGTTGACTAGTTGTTAAAGGAAAAACAAGACCAAAATAAAGCCTAGACTCATATAGATAGACGAATAAATACTTCAATATGGATTTGAGCAGGTGTATTGTAGACACGTTGCGAAAAAAAAGAAAAAATGCGGAAGATGTTAGAAGACCGAATCCTGTACTTTGCAGAAACCTAATAATACAGAGGGTGAATGCTCTGAGAGAAAGGAGGATTTTCGGAAGTTTGAAGCTCTTGGTACATCACACGACTAAGCAGAGAGTCAAGTTTGAAGAGGATATCCAAAAACAAAAAGAAATGGTGTTAACGGAATGAATGATTAATTTGAAGCATATATTAAAGTACATTATAAAATGAAACGCAATTAAATGGCATTTAATTGAGGGTGGATGTAATTGGGAGACAGTTGGACTTCCTTTCTTTGATACGGTTAGCTCTAGTACGATGTCAAGATGAGCGCATTCATATTAACTGCCGATAAATTCAAAATCAGCGTGCCAATATCACGTGGGCATTATATTGCATCATTGATAAGATTTGGCTTGATTGTAGATACAAAAACGAAAATTATGTTTATCCTATCCTATCCTATCGTATTCTATCCTATTAAGCATGATGCATTTTTTCCGAAAGAAATTTTCAACACAATGTTGCATGTATATGACTGATTTTTTAAAATATTCAAGACCTTTCATATTGTTATGACATCAATTCCGTACACGTAAAATAAAGCACGTTACATTAAAATAACAAACCTTTCTCTCTTCCACTATTCACTATGACATAGTTAGTATTCAGTGATTTATATAGAAACTAATATGCCGTTGAGGATGTTTCCGCTCTTTCTAAAATCGTGTATACAACAGTACACTTAACAGAGTTACCTATTAATTGGTCCTCACTGAAGCCTGTGTATAAAGATACGGGACATTACATAATTATGAAAAAAAAGTAACACAACACAACTGAGGCAGGGCTTTAAGGCTGAACTCACCTTTGAGTCCAGCGACGGAACACAAACGTGATGAAAAGTTATCCACGCGGGAGAAGTGCATAATGGGAAAGACAAAGCACTCTGTTGAAAAAGTCAATGTTGCCCAAAATCATAATGGCAATAAAGAAATCGTATGTAAGTTATTCCTGTTGAGTTGCTGTAATGGCATTTTCTGGGCTAGCTACGAAATACCTAAGCGAGTTGAGAAGACAATTTGAATCATTTGTCCCAAGTGCTACTCTATCAGTCAATTCAAATAATCAGGAAAAATGTATGCTATTTTGCAACACACTCTCGGAAGCTCAATTTAATTTCAAATGAAGTTATATTATCTGAATTTAAGAAATATTGTGAGAGAAAATGAGTTTAACAGGAAGAGACTGGTTGCGCAAATCTGACATCAATCAATCGGAGAACAATGCATCCAAATCAACAGGCAATACAGACAGGTCCGAAAATGGTTGTTGTAACTTAAAGCCAACCACCTTAATTCCAGGATTATGATGAAGAATATCGCCAACTTTCTGTTTAACTTCAGAGTTAGGATTGTTCATTGCAGATTGCCCAGGGCTCAGTAATTTTTTGTAAATAATTGATAAAGTAAATAATCGGAGCCCACAGTCATAGTTATGGGAAGTACCTTCGTGAAATCAAATATTATTTTTCAGTAGTTCAGATGGGCAACAGTGAAGTAAAAATATTGACCACCCTTTTGACTTATTATTTTCTAATTTTAAAAATAGCTGTAATCAATGGTTGACGTGTAAAGAAGACTAACACAAGAAAAACTGAAATATTGCGTGGTTAATGAGAAACAAGACAAATGACCGTGCAAACTTTTACTGATATTCCAAAGGAAGATCTCAGTGAAAGAAATAAAGGCTGAATATATGGCACTGCGAAGTTTGTCTATCTTGAGCGGCGGATTTGTGGGGTGGTGAAATTCGGGAATATACTCCATTATTTGAAGTGAAGAAGTGAATATTGAAATAGACTGATATAATTTGATATACAGAGTACTAGAAGGAGAGAAGATGGAGGACCAATCCTATGTGAAACTTAGGAAGATGTGAAAATGAAAACCCACTTTGTGATGACGCTGAGGAATTTCATTTACCCAACAGTGATTGGAATAATTTTAGACTGAATCTTAGAGGGTAGAAATTAAAATATGTCCAAGAAGTCCTCATTGTTCAACGTATTTTCGGCTTATTGGAAAGGAGGCATTCCTGCATCTTATTTTGGAAATCAAAAGGGACTGGTAGATGGTATCAGGAGTGCTTTGTGAACAACGATAACATTATTAAATGTTACTGGAAAATGATAGGAAGAAATCTCAGTAGAATATGTTCGTTGGGCGGCTTGTTTCTGTGGAACTGCATTTAAAGTCCATATGCTTTATGTTATAGGTTAGGACCAATCCCTCAAAGGGAAAATGTAGGAAAACACAAAAAGAAGTTGGATGTTAAAAAGTATAATCTGTCAAAAAAAATGGGGCATATGACGAATGCCGGAAAGTTAATTCAAGTGATAGCTAGAATAAACATAAGAGTTCTGGTACAGGAAAGAGAAGGATATGAGCCAAGACAGATAGAGAACGAAAAAAAACCGTACAGAAACAAAGACCTTCTTCATGCGCGTGAGAATAGTAAGAAGAGGAACTGAAAACAGAAAATGCTGGGTAAACTCAGCAGGTCAGGCAGCATCTGTGGTATGTGAAATAGTTAATATTTCCGTCTGGGACCCTTCATCAGTCCTGAAACTTTTTACAAAAGCAATTTGGCCGACCAAAGGGAACAGTGGCAGCCTGTTGCATTAAACGTAGGAAGGAAATTGCCTTGAAGAGCTGTTGGTCTTCAGGTTGGATTGGGCTGGACGTTGATACTAGTTTTAGGACTAAAAACGCGTCTTAGAACCATCAATCATTATTTTACACGACGTATCCAGAGTGCTAAATGATAACATTGAAACGCACAGCAGACAGAGTAGCAGTAAAGCGCAAGGAATAAACTTAAACGACAAAAAGAATATGGAAATTTGGAGAAGCTGAACAGAAAATTGTCAGAACAAATTTAATATTGAGAACGGTGAAATAATACATTTTATGCAGACAGGGCGAAAGGAGGGAATATCGATGAATTGCACAGTTATGAATAGTAGGGAGAGCGGAACATGAATGCTCAGGCACATGCCTTCAAACGTGGATTGGATGGTTAGGAAGGAAAATAGTAATGTGATTTTGGATGCCACGGAAAACAAATGAAGGGAAGTTATGTTAACCTTTTATGAAATATTATTCGATCCTTAAATGGAGTCAGCGTTTTCGACATGTAATGGGAAGGTTATGATATTCCGACAGGAGGGGAGAAAGAGATTTAATGGATTTGTCCAACCAATTAGAATTCAGTTAAGTCGTTCCTATTGGAATGAAGTAGTTGAATGGAGTTTTCGTAGACACGTAATGTGTCGTAATAGATTTTTCTAGTACACATATGAAAATTTTGTCCTAATAACGCAACCCTCAAGGGTTAGCGAGAAGAGTTTCAGAGTTAAAATGAAACGAAACATGGGAGGCGTGAGAGTACTTTATTAAAAAGACGTGGAATTACCTTGTTAGAATGTTGGTAAAAATATTTTTTCTGATTTTACTGGATGAAGTTACTGAATTACGGGGGAGGGGTGGGTGGGGAATTGGGCTTGATTAGTTTTTATTGCATGGGATCAACGGGATATTCTGTCTCAAGAACGCATGTGCGATCATAATGCCAACAGGGAGGAGAATGAACTGGCAAAATTTCGCTAGTTTCTTAATAGTTAGTGATATAATGGATAACATTTGGTGATCGTATACAAAGGCAGGACACATAAATATGCATCTGTAAAGCAATAGGAAGTTTCCGTGATTTTCTTTATCAAATAAGGTCGAGATGATAAAAATTCTCTTCATCTAACATGACTCATTTGCGAAGGAACAGACAAAAAACATTTATGTGCAGAAGGATTCAAAGTCAACCACCATTGTTGAAGAAGGTCGACCTCGTGGAATATTCATCCCATTTCCCTAACCCTACTTCGATGTTGAAGCAAATTGTCAGAAATGGGGAAATTAAAAAAAAATCTGCTGGGGAAATTGCAATTTTCGATTACTTTAAAAGTGCTTAAAAGTTGTGCATGTTCACACACAATGTGTGACTACGAAAATCATAACGATCACATCTTAGTGGTCACTATTCATGTCACCTACAATATGAGATCGAATCGCTTTTGTTTTCAAAACAGCCTCCAATCTCAAATATCAAGCGAAAACACACAACAAAAAAACCTATTAAATTCTTATTCGGTGCCGCTAATACAAAAGAGAAAGAAAAATATGGAGTGCAGTTAATCAAACTGACATGTTGCTGTTTGTAATTAATTATTCGTCTAGTTACTTACATAGAAATATGTACGAAATCATTAAACGTTGCCGCTGTTCTGAATGCCGATGACTACTTGCACGAAAGTATTGTCAATGTTTTTTTTCTGTTGATGAAGTTGGGGAAGTAGTAACAAATGTTTGTGGAAACAGTAATTTGCTGTCCGCATATTGCAAGTAAATAATGATTCCTAGTCGCGAAAAAAAAATGTGGAAAACAGATGGGCATTAAACTTTCGGAAAGGATGGTGATGGAGTCAAACATAAGTGAGCAGTTACATAATTACGAAACAAATGCAATATCTTTATTGATGAATAAAATCTCACCAGAAGATTTCAACTTGCTCTCCAGTGCCACAATTTCTTGAAGAAATATTGTTATAAATGCGAACGTTAGTACTTCAGTTTTAGTTAGCCAGTCATAGAGTCACAGAGTCACACAGCACGGAAACAGGCCCTTTGGCCCAACTCTTACATGCTGACTAACAAATCTATCCGAGTGACACCCATTTGCCCGCGTTCGGCCCATATCCTTTCCTGTCCTTGTACCTGTCCAAATGTCTTTCCAACATTGTAACTATCCCCACCTCTACCACTTCCTCTGGCAGCTCGTTCCACACACCCACCACTCTCTGTGTGAAACATTTACCCCTAAGGTCCCCTTTAAATCTCTCCCTCTCCACTTAGACCTGTGCCCTCTAGTTTTAAATGTCTCTAGCCTGGGAAAGTCCTGTGACCATCCACCTTATCTCTGCCCCTCATGATTTTATAAACCTCCATAAGGTCACTCTCCAGCCACTCACACTAGGGAAAACAGTCGCAGCCTATCCAGCCTCTCCTTATAGCTCAAGCCCTCCACTCCCAGTAACATTCTCGTCAATCTTTCCTGCAGCCTCACCAGCTTTTCTTGCACCCTCCCTGTAGCTGGGCGACCAGAACTGCACACAACACTCCAAGTGCGGTCTCACTAACGTCTTGTACAGCTGTAACATGACTTCACAACTCCTGTACTCAGTGCCCTGTCCGATGAAGGCAAGTGTGCCAGGTACCTTCTTCACCACCCTGTCTACCTGTGTCGCCACTTCCAGAGAATTGTGTGCCTGTACCGTAGGTCTCTCGGTTTTACAACACTCTCCACGGCTCTAACCATGTGCTGTGTTTAAAGATGAACGGTACTTGGATTTTGCAAATTGCACCAATTTTCTATGGTTATGCAAAATATCGTTGTTCAGGCGCATATAAAAACAACGCATTCTAATACAAAACTGCAGCTTCTGGCGCTCCGGTATTGTCAATTGATCCCAGCCCTTCAAATGAGTAACGCATACCTACCCTCCACACCTGAACCCACCAACTACAGAGTAAACATTTTCAGAGAAAACAGCTTCGAACGAAGCCCTGTGGTCCCGCCTGAACACAGAATATATTCGGCCATTTATCCGCCAACTGAAATATATTCAGAGATGCTGAAATGGCTGTCAAAAAATCGTGGAAATGATTGCGGATATTTTCTTGAAAGCATTCAAGAATTATGGAACATTAAACAAGAGGCAGGATGGCAAAGTTAAATGAAAAAATAAACAGAGCACTTAAATAACCAGGAATCTTCAAATCATTTAAAATCGTTTTAGCATAAAATGTTGGAGATGCTTAAAGCTGAAATACAATCAGCATCTGTTGGGAAAGACAACATCATAGACAATGTTAATAGAGGGAAATCAGAATTATAGTTTTAGATGGAAGACCTTGCATCCGAATTGATTTTTTTCTCCAAAAATTCTGGCTGTCTTGCTGAAAATTTCTCATTTTTTCCATTTATATGTTTGGTAAAATTACTTAACGTTAAATAACATAGAACATAAAACAGTACTGTCTAGATCCTTCGGCCAACAATGTTGTGCCGACATCTTATCCTGCTCTAAAATCCATCCCACCCTTCCCTCCCACATAGCCCTCCATTTCTCTATCATTCATGTGGCTATCTAAGAGTCTCTTAAATGTCCCTAATGTAATTGCTCCCACAACCTCTGCCGGTAGTGTGACTCAGGCACCCACCAGACTATGTGTAAAAATCTTACGTCTGACATCCCCGTTATATCTTCCTCCCATCAACTTAAAAGTATGATCCCTCGTGTTATCCATTGTCACCCTGGGAAAAAGTCTCTGTGTCCACTCGATCTATGACTCTTATCATCTTGTAACCTCTATCAAGTCACCTATCATCCTCTTCCTCTCCAAAGACAAAAGCCCTCGCTCACTCAACCTATCCTCGTGCTCTCCAATCCAGGCAACATCCTGGTAAATCTCCTCTCCTCTGCACACTCTATAAAGCTTCCACATCCTTCCTGTAATGAGGCGACCAGAACTGAACACAATACTCCAGGCTTGGTCTAACCAGAGTTCTGCAGAGCTGCAACATTCCCTGGTAGCTCTTGAACTCAATACCCCAACTAATGAAAGCCAACGCACCAGACGCCTTCTTATCAACCCGATCGACCTGCACGGCAGCTTTGAATTGTCTATGGACGTGGACCCCAAGATACCTCAGTTCCTACACACTGCTACAGCAAGTGTAAATAACGTTGTAAAGAATAACGTTGTAGAGAGTTGACATTTAACGGTTCCCGTCGCAGCCATACCTTTCCGTTCCAATAAGTGATTCCACTTCTCATAAATTTACGCAAGAATAATATGCACATTACCCGAGATGAATGGCAAAAATTTTGCAAACAGGTTGTATCCGCTATACTGCACAATGAGTTTAATACTGACGTGCAAACAGAAAGATCTGTTCTATGAATTGCGTGTCAGTTCAGGAACTTCCGCCTGATTTCCGCGTTCCGCGGAAATATGGAGAAAGTGGATAGAAAATATAGGTATACTAGGCAGAACTGGAGGACATCTGGAGTATATTTCATGCCAATATGCCGAACCACCTGGAAGGTCCAAGTAGCCAATAATAATATAATATTTTGAACGATTTTGCTAAGTCAATAATGTTTCCTTTGCTCGTGAAATAACTTGGTAAGCCTTATATACAAAATATTCCTTTTTATTATCCTTAAATTAAAACATACCGTTCTTCGCCTAAAACTGTGAGAAAATCATTGTACGTTTCTACAAATATTGTAAAGATTGTGCCGTGCTTTGTGACGTTATATTCCTTTCTCTTAAAAATAATGCTCGGCAATTGTAGCAATGAACCAGTACACTAAAGCTAAATAATAAATCTTCAAAGTTTTCTGGGGTTTATCAACACTGGGAGTGCAAAACCGAAATGCAATCATTGATTCCCTTTTTCCTTTCTGGTTGTAAATCTTGCATGAACACGAAATTATATTTGGATCTTCATCCGTTTGCTTATCGATTTACATCAATTGATGTGAAGTTTGGATAGATGCCTAATTATTCCTGATTGCAAGTGGAGTTTTAAGCCCAGGTGTCCAGGCAAAATCGACCACATCATATGCCATGACAACTGAGGGAGTGTACGATATGTCAAAACTATTTCAGATGCTACCCCAAGTGACGAAGTATGGTTACAATTTAATTTAGAAACATAAAATGAATAATAGATGAAGGGTTAAAAAACGACGCAACAAGGACTGATTGATCCCCAACATTCAACTTCAAGACACTCTATTCCATACTAAGGTATTGAGGGAGAATATATAGCGGACGAATGTGTCGTAACATATGCCGAATATATTAAACTTGGATTCTTTTGAACATAATAGGCAGCAACAAAATCTGTCGGATCTATGCGAATTAAAACACGCAATTGTGGGGTGATTTTTGCAATCTAACTTCCTGTACCAGGCACAAGTAACCCGAAATTTCGATTCAAATTTGTGTGACCATATGAAGAAACGGGAGATTAGAATTCAGAACATACTTAGACTCTGCAGAAGGTTGAATAAAAGTAACATAGTTTGGAATTGACAATGCAATGCGTCCGAAAGGAAACGAGATACGACAAATAGTATGTTTTGTTTACTGTTCCAGACAGAGTTTTCTTCTTTTTGGGCCGTGTTACTTACCCGCATTTTGTAAGAGAACCTGCCTCACTGGAAGGAAAACGAAAGATTATGTTCAACTTTCCAACGAAATAGCATACTTAACTTCATGATCTGACAATATTAAATACCGACTTAGCAAAATTATAGAACCTATTAATTGTTCACGTATGCTCCAGAAACATTGACTTATTTTTGCGTGAAAGATCGTAACGTTGTTCTGTGTTGCCAGTTACATTAAAAGTGATTCTCGTTTAATGCAAGCATAATTTAAATATACCTTGAGCTGCACATTTTTCTTCTCCAGAAGCATGTTTTAGTGAAGGCACTGTTCGGTTCTCTACATTGGATTATGTCTTTATTTTCACATCTTTATTAAACAGCAACAAAAATTCTGTACTATGCAATTATCGTTATTCCAAGTATGCCGAATGTTTAGAATTATCAATTGATCATCATTCGGATACTGAATCAAAGCAAGTTATGTTCCACTCTATCGGAAAAGTGATCGTCTCAAATATCGAAATGATTTACTATGCCCCTGAGATTGAATCTTCCTCGTGTGTTGTGGAAAGTTCGACATGATTCCAAAAGTAATAACGACGTATTTATTACGTACTGGTTTTCTTCAGGATAACTCTGCATTCTACAAAAAGAAATACAAGGACATATTTACACCGATTATCATACAGAAATATGAATATGACTTCTCCATTGTGAGCCATTGAGACGACTTCATGATTTCCGTGTTTCTGTTTATCATTTAAAAGTTATGTTTTCTGTGAGACAATGTACGAATTCTAGTATATTTGACATCATCACCACTAATGAAGGTATTATGAAATTTATTAGTCAGGATGCATATGTCGTGCATTGAATTATGACATTGGATTACATCATTTGCAGCAGAGAGGAGAATTTTGCAAGATAAACTATTATTGAAAACCTCCTCCTATTCTCTGAGTGAAATTTATTCAATTGCATTAGGCATGTGTGACCTGAGAAGTTGCCTGCCTAAATTGAAATTATTCAACTGCCTGTGTTTCTTGCATAACCTAACATAAATTATGGAACACGATTTTAACTGTACTGTTTACCGATGTATTTTTCCCATATAGGTGATCCTAATAATGGAAATAAATGTGCAAATCGAAAACATATTTTGGCATGAGTTATACAACAAATTATGAGTACACTTTGGCTAATGCTAAGTCCTCAAAATAAATACTCTGAAGGACAATAAAAGTGGATGTGTTTGTGCTAGCCCTTCTGGTTTTCGGTAAGATCTTCAAAAATGCCAACTAATCAGAAGGAAAGACTCAATATTTAATGACAAATCAGTCATTGGGTTCCAAGAGATGACGTCCTGTGCGTACCAGAGTTTGAATTCAGTCACGTCCAACTGAGAAGCAACGGGAATCACCTACTCACGACCTGGCTATTGAATTTCCAGGAGAGATTTAAAGCTCCTAACTCCATTTGTTAGCTATATTGACACTAACAGCAAAAATGTGACCAGTAGTTTCAACTCCCGTTCTCAATCACTTATGTTTCCTTTACGGCATGGGAGGAGGCTGTTTGGCTTAACTGGCCTATGAAGTCTCTCAAAGTAACAGTCATTTCCCTCTAATCTATTGTCTCTTACATGGCCTTTAATTCCCAGATTCCCGTGCCAACAACAACCACTAGGGGTACCTTACAGAACCATTAACACACCAGAATGAATTTTGAATGTGAGAGGAAAAAAACAGCAAGACGAAACACACACAGTCATAAGGAGAGCGTGAAAACTCCGCCCAGATAGCCCTGACAGTCAGGATCCATCCAATGTTACTGGAGCTCCGCACTCTGCCCACAAATGGTGTGTTTGTCCAGCATGAGTCAAGGGCCTGGTCTCTTCTCCAAACCCTATCAGTCACATGCGTCTGCTGGTACAAGTGACTGGCTTGTTTTTACAAAACACCAGGCAGTTCAGTGTCAATCAATTTTTGTACATTTTCAAGCCACCAATGCGTAAATCATGTTATTTCTGTTTGTTGGAAATGCTCGACGTGAAATGTTGAATCTGTTCCGATCTGCTCCAATTACTAACTGAGTTGTTCATTATGCATCTAAGTTCTATGAAATGTGAACGCTGAATTTCCTTCCCCGAAGGGAATCAATGAAGCATAACATTTTTATGGCTGCCGAATACATTCATAGTCACGGATTATTCTTTTTTTGAAACGACTTGATAAACGTTTCAGGGAATTTTGTTGATTCAGATTCATTTTATGATAACCTCAGTTATTAGTTTAGATTGTGTTGTTAGTCCATTAGATTAACCCACAAGCTGTCGCTCATGAAAACAAGCAGCACACAGCAAAATCAATTACTTGGTGAGCAGAACAAAATATATTGCTTTACCTTTCTCCCTTGCAGTCAATGTCGCTTCTGAGAGAGAACAGGTGGGGGGGGGGGGAGAGAGAGAGAGAGAGAGAGAGAGAGAGAGAGAGAAAGAGAGAGAGAGAGAGAGGGAGAGATTTAGATAGGGTAGAAATACTGTATGACGTGTAGAAATGAATGCAGTCAATCAGAATTCAAGACAGTTGCACTGATGGAAACATAAGTTTCATACCACTTTCTTTCGCTTCCAATTCAGTAACTGAAACGAAAAACGGGTGTAAATAATCATTGGGAAAAACGTTTTTTTAACGGTCCGTATGTTCCTCCTTGTGGATTTTACACAAGGGAAACCTTGAGGTCAAACCAGTATTACTGATATCCCTCGAAAGGAATACATGCGACACTCCGTTTCTTGGTGTCACTGTATAAACTAAAACACGACTAAATACTATCCTAAACTTAAAAACATCCTCGTGGAGTATATCTGCCTCTGGCCCAGATAGGGTAGGAGACTTTAAAAATTCGGAATGGTGAACTACCGTCACTCTGTCGTTTTTCCATCTTAATCACAAAGATATCACCCGATGATAACCATTATGATATGAAATGTTGCACTGAAAGGAATTTTTCTGCGAGCGTTATTTTAAAACGTTAATTACGTTGTTGATTGGAAGACAAGATAATGGCTTAAAAGAAAGGGAAACACAAGACATGTGAAGAAACAGTGACAACTCACTTAATCTGACACAATCCGTCATTTCCCTGAAATCCACCCTCACAATGAAGTCGGGAGATCAGCAATGTTTCAATGATGAATGCAGAAGGACATTCTCAGAGCAGAACGTGGTAAAACAAAATGTGATGCCAGCCTGACATAGAAACAACACAAGCCTACACGTGACGTCCAAAATGTGGATTCAATGCACTGAATGGAAAAATGCGTTGAATGTCATCTCACATTCAACGCCTTTCTGCAATCCTGTCATATAAAAACTTGAATAGTGATGAATATTAAGCAGATAACTGGGAGAGGGACCATTTTCAAAACTTCCTCCATCCTCAGCGGCAACAGGGAGCGTGATGCATTTGGTAAAAGTAAATTTACGACATTCTCAACCACTTCGAGCTAGAAATGCTTGGATGATAATCATATGGAAGCACTCGGATGACAGATGTCGGTGTTTAGATAATTCTAATTACCTTCACGATATCAACAAGTGGTTGAATGCATTACAATAAAAAAAGTTTATTAGACCCCAAAAAATCCAGACGTTTCACTGAAAACTTGAGCACTGGAAGAACAGGAGCCAGCGAGTTAACACAACGTATGTATGTAACCTGGAAAATCGTTGGCAGGTCCGCTTAACAAGAAGCAGGATGGCCTTAATCTAATTAATTGCCGCTTAATCTTCAGCGATAACCTGTTGAATGATATGAATTTCAGGTTTCGCCAAAATGCCTCTTCTTCCGATATCAGCATAGTAAATTGTGACGAAACTGCTGTGTTCACGGAAACATCCACGTCACGGGAATGGAGACAGATAGGACCCCTGTGAAAAGTGAAGTCAAAGTAACTGAAGGCAAAACGCTCCAACGGTTGTTTCATAAATCACTAAACGGAAGGAAGTGGCATTGGCATTTCTTCCATCGCATCAAAAGTAGTGATATTCAGTCTTGGTTGAGTAATGCCCCACAGCTGGTGTGCTGCGATTGTAGTGTGTACCTTATCAGGAATCATTAGAGTTGCTCATCAAGTGTAATCCAAGACTTCCGCAACAATTCCCCAGGCAGCAACTCCCATGACGAAGAATAAAAAGGCCAGCATCTGTTTTACAACATCACCAACTGTATGTCCGCACCGCCCCCACCTACCCCGAACGACCACTCCAGGTTGCTTGTCATTAGGGTTGGAAAAATATCACCACTCGTTGAAGGTTGCTGAGTCAAAACGTGGAAATCCCCACTCAGTGTTTCAGGAATTGGCTCAGCATCATCTTTTCTGTGGTACAATCAATACTGGTCTTATCAAACCCGAAAAGTTGAATTTATTGGGAAGTTGAAAACAAGTTCAGAATGGCACTGGAGAGATCAGACAGCAGCATATCGTAACTTCATTACAGTTTAATATATAGTGCAGAAAATAGCTGGCAATTTTGTAAAGAACTAACAAAAGAACTTGCAACTACACATCACGGAACACATATGCTCTGACGTCTGCGACTGAGCGTTGCAACGCAGATGTTAGATATGAGTTCAGCTAGAGTACATTGCCAGTAACGTCGAGTTATGTCTATCTCATACAACTGTCTATCATGGTCTTAACTCTGAAACCAAGAACGTCATGGGCTGAGGATCAGAAGGCGCCTCTCAGGTTTGTAACAGATCTTGCTGGCATATTTCTTTTATCCCGCTTGAATCACCGTGCATGCTTGGACATTAAGTGTTGTTTTGTTTCTTATTTTTGTTCTTAATTATACTTTTGTCTAACAGAAGGAATATTCAGTACATTTTCTATTTTATGCCTCTGTGATGAATTGTTGCTAATTATATCCACTGTAAACATCCAAACATTGTTCAGAGGTGCTTACAAGCAGTGAACTGAGATATACAGGGCGGTCCTGAAGTGTGGTTAATGGATCCGCCGCATGAATTCGAAACATGACTCACTGGCACGTCTTTTTCACTGGTCGACGGACATGAACAATCTGTAAGGAAATTTGTGTATATGGAGAAGCAAAGTGTGCCAGCTCATGAAAAGAACAGGGCAGAACATGTTTAGACCCGACCAATTTTCTGTAATGTGAACAGTCTATGAAAGTGCAATGCGTATTATTGCCCTTCACGATACATTTTCAACAAATAAATGTGCTTACCTGGATTTTTGTAATTTTGATACAAAATATGCATGCAATTACCGTTAATAATAAGCATATAGTCAATATATTGAATAATCTGAAATGAAATCTCAGGAGATCAAGGTTTAATTAGGCAAATTAATTCGTACTTCTCTGATTTTTTTCCAGTAGAGTTTCTGTAACAATAGGTTCAAATTGAAACGAGGGTAATTTCATCAAACGAACCTTCACCTTTCACATTTTCCATCTTCCTTGAACCATAGGTTGAACTTTCTGTTACTTAACGTTAGACTGATTATACCAACTATTAAATTTCCAATTTAAGGAGTTATGGGTTAAAATAGTAACTAAACGATGCACGTTAGATCATTTGTCGACCAATTGATATTATTCCAATGGAGAATGGTAGTTCAAATAGCACACGATTAGTGGTAATGCTAATAACAATACAAAAACGCCTGAAAGGGAACAGTTTACATTTTCTTTCATGAGATAAATCGTGCAAAATGGATAAAAAATAACATTTAAGGTTACAACGTTTTAAACAAGGATAGAGAAACGAGAACATTGGAATATAAGGAAAAGATCACGACTGTACCCCCTGTGACACCGCCATTCAATAAGATTATGACTGATCATATTCCAGTCTCGGCGCCACATTGCTTCTATCCCTTACTATCTCAGAATACTTGACTCCACGCGTCGAATACATGTTCCCTCCTCTGTGAATATATTCAATTACACCCGAGATAAAGAATTCTAAAGATTCCATGAGTGATATTGAAGTGACTGCAATTGACTCCTTTACAACATTTGACTTGTGACATCAGTGATAATAGTAAACCACGTGTACGAGTCAGGTTGGAGTCATATCTCGAACAATGGTATATGGTTATGCCTGCTGATGTCAATCAGCGCGGGACACTGGGACAATTCCTTAGAGCCGTGGTATAGGCACAACTATCTTGCTTTTTTTAATCAATGACCTTATCATTACCACAAGGTAAAAAGTCGCGGTCTTCTTTGGTAATTATACCATATTAATTCCATTTTCAAGTGCTCAATAAAACAAGCAGTCAATACCACCATATCGAAAAAAGGCAGCATTCGAACATAGGTCGGTAATGGCATGTAATATTCTGGCTACAATCGTGATAATAAATGATTATCTTCAATAACAACCATACGACCAACTTATACTTGACACTCACTATTATGACCATGACCGAATGCCTGAGAATCAACATTATGGGGCTCACCACTGATAAGAAACTTAACCAAACCCGCCACATAAAAGCTATTGCTGCAAGAAGATTCTCTTCGAAACTACGCACATATGAGCCAGCAACGCCTGCACGCAGAGATTTCTACAGAACCCTCAGGCATCCAGTTCACCCATCTGAAACAGCAGCTCTGCTTTAGTCCTCCAAATAGCTGCCTGATCTGTTGACTATTACACCAATCTCTACGTATGTTAGAGGTATTTTTTTCTGCTGAATGCCACTTCGCATTTCAACAAGTGAGGTAGTTTCCCATTGAAAACACGATATAACAGAAATTGAGACACAAGAGATTCTGCAGATGCTGCAATCTGAAGCAACACACACACAATGCTTGAGGAACTCAGCAGGTCAGGCCGCATCTATGGAGGGGAACATACAGTAGACGTTTTGGTCGAGACCCTTTATCAGGATTACCAGAAATTTAAAGTTTTACCTTTTCCACGAATAATGTTCATTTCTGTAAATCAAGTTTATGTTGACCTTCAATAGGCTGTCCGTGTAGTATACGCTTCATGGAGATTCTTTATTTACGACTTCAACTCTTGTTTCAGTTTTTAATTCCAAACGATACTGTCATTTCTAATGAATATCGTTGACCAAATTCAGAATAGATTTGCTTTCATTTTAAGGTCATGTAAACAGGGTAGAATTAAATATTCCATCGGGTACGTGGAATGTTTGGTATTTCTATTTTATTACAGCTATCAGAAAGGGAACGAAAGTAAAAGAAAATGGGAAAACTATGATCGACGACTGACGAGCAATTCCATAGAGGAGACGCATGAAATTTCTGTTATGCATGTGAAACTGAACTTCTAATCTATCAGAAACGGATAATATAATTTCAGTTCGTGCTGTCATTGGAAGTTTTATGTTGCACATGATATCATCTTTGTTCTTGTTTCTAATATATGTATAAATTAACAAATCGAAATGAAACAGGGAAATGACAGTGACGAACATAAACTATCGTGAGTAGAGTTACCATTGTCTTTTTCATTTAATTGATTTTCTGCAACAACAAAAACAAAAATAAATAGAACAAATGCAAGAGAAATGAATGAAATCCCATTTCGGAGAGATGTAAAGCATAAAGTCCAGGCCAGCGCCCCAGTGTGGAAATTCTATTTAGATGTATTTGACATGTCAGATGAGATGACATGCGTTGAACGTCAGATGAGATGACATTCAATGCATTTGTCCATTCAGTGCATCGAATCCACTTTTTGGACGTCACGTGTAGGCTTGTGTTGTTTATATGTCAGGGTGGCATCACATTTTATTGTACCACGTTCTGCTCTGAGAATGTCCTTCTGCATTCATCATTGAAGCATTACTGATCTCCCAACTTCATTATGAGGGTGGATTTCAGGGAAATGACGGATTGGGTCTGACTGAGTTGTCACTGTTTCTTCACATGTCTTGTGTTTCCCTTTCTTTTAAGCCATTATCTTCTCTTCCAATCAATAATGTAATCAAAGTTTTAAAATAACACCCGCAGCAAAATTCATTTCAGTGTAATATTTCATATCATAATGGTTATCATTGGGTGACCTGTTGTGGTTAAGATGGAAAAACGACCGAATGTGTAAGGCAGGCCTTGTATGTTCCATCAAAGAGATGAAATAATCACCAGAGTGGTATTTGAGAGTAGAATACCGAATTTTATCCCAGCTCCGTATTTATACTCCTTATCTGCTCGTTATCCTTTTGCCGTTTACTGGGCTTTGTTTTGCATAAATTCTGGGTTTCTTAAATAATGGACTAATTTAAAAGCCTGCGATTTCCCTTAAAATGAGTGGAAACATGTTACGTTTGGACCGAAACGTTGCTTAAAAACATGCATATTGTTGTTTTTTTGATGATTGTGTGACACATTATACACACGAATGTTAAATTGTAACACGTTGGAAGTACGAAAATGCTTGGAACTGATGGAATGAATTGTCAATTTAAAATCAAGTTGTTTCGAGCTCAATCCTGCAGATCTCTCTCTCTCTCTCTCTCTCTCTCTCTCTCTCTCTCTCTCTCTCTCTCTCTCTCTCTCTCTCTCTATATATATATATATATATATATATATATATATATATATATATATCTCACACACACACACACACACAGAAATATATATGTATATAAAACATTTCTCTGCCAGATGTTGTGATTGTTGACACATGATGTGAAAAAAAACTAACATATCATCGTTGATCTAAAATACAGTTAAACTTAGTAATGGTTAACATGAAACTATCGATTTGATGTGGAATGCTCGCTAGTTTTCAAATACCCTTCAGTGAAGAATCTATCATTCTTACCCGGCAAGAAGTGTAACCGACTCCGGAGCCATTTATGTCCTGAACTATAAATTTCTTCTCAGAGGTTAGGCAGCTAAGCATAGAAAATAAGTGGGAACGCTGACAACAACATCAATTTTCCTTGATCTTAAAAAAAATGATGTAGTTAGTTTGAAATACCAATTGATATGAATCAAAAAGGGCGGATTATCCAACGGACGAGGTATTTTCCATCAGTTCCAAATTACTTTTGAAACTAATCGTCCACATGGAAATCAATGTTGCATCCTAATATTTGAACTTCCACATACTTTGCTTCACGTGCAACCGCGGTCTGGATGAATCTCAAAGTAGTATTTACATAAGAAAGATGTCCCGTACCTAAATCTTCAACTGTGTCTTGTAGTTCTAAAACGCAAGGCAAAACGACATTGAATAATGCAATCCTTTACCATTAATAATAACATGTCACGTTGCTTTGATTATTTCAAAAACTAGTCATCAAAAAATCGAGTGCCGTATAATTAAGAATGTCTACCAATAACATTTGACTATGTCACTTTGGACTTGATTACGAATTAATAGATAAAAGCAGACTGTCTGCATCTTTCTTTCCCGCGCGACGCTTTGCTTTATGGTCACTTTCTGTTCGGAATTTCCACCATTTCGCAGTTTTACGTAACTATAATTACGACACTCCTTGGTTTCATTTTCCTTCCTGGGCTCTGCCGATATACGGCAAACCACATGCATGAATTCCCGGGTTTCCGTCAAACAGCAGCTTGAAAATAAGTAGTTTGATTTACTGTGACACCACTTGGTGATTAGAAATAGTTGTTCACGCATAAATGCTTTTTGTTTCCTGCAAATAATTGAAAATCTGTCCACTCACTTCATTTTAAACATTGCAGGACAGAAAAACCAACTATATTTTTTTCCATTGGGAGGTGGAATTTGGAGGGAATTTGTTCAGGAGTCACGGGATGTATAGAACAATAAATGGGATTGTCCGTGAAATTGCAAATTTCTCCACAGGATATCATGAAGCGTAAGACATTAAGTGATTCACATGTCAAAGTATCAAGAATATGGCTGCAAGTAATGCATAGATCCGGATGGCAGCTGCGAAAAACAAATGGGTAAACATGTTTAAACTCGTGAAATTTCTAAGAAGTCTTACACTAGCATTGCATAGTAATCTATGCAGGAATGCAGCTATATGTTTTTTTATGGCCCGCTAATGGTCACTGCAGTGTTCTCTCTGGTAACATCATGCAGTATGAAGATTTTGAAGTATGCCATAGTGTATTAATTGGAATTATTTAGACTCGGTTATCGCTCGAACAGATTTTATAAAATATCGTCGACCTGAGCATTTAGCTAGTTTTGTTTCTTCACCAAGAATTCTGAACACTATCGTATTGCCAAGGTTTTCTGTTTATATCCCCACTTCTGGATTTGCCGTTTGACTTCTGCGGAAGCTGATGACAGGAGGAACAGCATCGTCGCTCCTTGTGTATGTTCTTAAGCGGCATATCCAAAGGTGCTGCTGCCGAAACGCCAAGGCACGTTCTGAATGTCTGTAAACAAAATAGTTTTATGTAAGTCTAATATTGCAAATTGGCCCAATATTTCAAGGCTGGTGTAATAAATGCTCTTAGTCTGATCCGAGTACATTGAATATCTTGCTTTGTGCCCGGAATTATCAGGCGTTGCATACATTTCTCTGACTAGGGATTATTCATCTGAAAAGGGGATGTGAACATTAAGTGTTTGGTTTGTTTTAAATTATAACTTATTGAGCTGTGCTTCTATATATTTTAATATAGCATTCATTGACTGGATAAATTACAAAGCTGAAATAATTTAATTAGTTTCAAATCTTTCAACGACGCTTTAATTATGAGCAGTTAAGCAGACCGATGACAGCCAGAGAGATGTTCGATTTTCGCAGATCACTCTACCACAGAACGTCTGCAACACTGAGGTCTCGAGGACAATCGGAGGGTTGAAATCACAAATGATAAGCGGACTACAGCAGAGGGAGTCCTCGAGATACAAATGGTCTCAGGTTTGATTCACATCACAGGAGAAATATCAAACATTTCAATAATTTTGAAAGCAATCAGAAGAAATAAAAGCATATATTGAGTAGTAATGATCACCACGTCACTACAGCAAAGAAATGAAACCAACACGTAAATTAAGTAATACAATTAAGCCACATATTTATATCCTTGCAGTTCCAGGGTCAGTGGTCTAATTCGAGATCACGCTACATTTATCAGCACCACCAGCTATAAAACCGATGGCCAGAAGCGAAGTAAATGGAGATCCTTTCCTCAGTTTCTGGTATCAATACTGACTCTAGCGATAAAAATCAGAGTTGGATACCTTTACATCAAACCTCTGCGGTTCAGCCGCAAATACAAATAAAAAGCCTGAGATAGCTAGAGGCAAGAAATGCAGCAGTTCCCTCCAGTATCAGTGGTAATGCTTCTGCATGATCGGGCCCAATTATTGACAGCAGCACTTAAAATTAGCATTTTCGTTTTCTTTCTACTTATTCCACTTCAAAAGAATTAACCATCGTGAATACGTGCATTAGACTTCGCTTGCCGATCGAATCTCATTCACACGTGTGCACAAATCGGCAAAAATATCTTTGCAGATATTAGAAAATGCAGAATCAAATTCAAAGTAACTTTAAAACGAAATGACAAATAATACAGTACCTCTAACCAAGGTCATTTTCTGAGCTGTTAAGTTAAAAATAGGCCCAATATTAGAATAAAGTTACACCAGATTATAGGATAGACTTCATCTCCGTTAATGACGTAAAATTCTTGGTATCAGCTACCTTCTTGTTGCTATCAATGGAATTAAGTAACAACAGGGAATAGAAAACAAGGATATCATTATTACTTTACTTAGGCGATGCAGTTGTTGCTCAAAAGAAGCATTTTATACACATTCATAGATGTCTTCAAGAGCAATGTAGTAGTCTGTTGCCTTCCATAATCACATTAGGTATTATGTGAAGTGTACCCTCACAATTCCGGGAAGATCTTGCTCAATTCAGTCTACTCCACGCATTTGGTGGTTGTCCTATTGCACTGATAGAATTTTGTTTCTCTGGCGAGGAGGATGTAACTGAACTTCTGTTCTCGTTGACGTTACGCTTTTTTGAATTGCAGCAGTGTGCAAATTGTGGCTAGGCCTCAGACTCCTGAAGCTGCTTCACTATACCTCCTCACACCTTGAGTCCTGCAAGGATTATCATAGAGGCAGGACGTTTCCAGCTTTTGACCAAATGCCGAAGTGTTTCTATAGCATGTTCCAAGTCAGAATAGGGAGGAGCAGAATTTACAGGTGATATAACTTCCGCGGGTATTACTTCCGTCTCCTTCCAGCTAACACAGGTCTAGAGGTTGAGGGATAAGATAGCAAGGATGTTAGAATCTTGATGTTGTAATAAGTCACGTACGCGATAAATCCTGAAGCAAATATAGTAGAGACGGTGAATTATGGAGGATGGAGCATCCTACAACATCAGTCGCGGTGGAAAATGTGGAGCCGACGAACTATCGCTGCAAATGCTTTATCACAAGTATGTGAATTGTATTCAATCGCTGTTTTAATATGATAATGCCTAGATTACGGTAACCTCTGGCCTTTTAAGATGCTGCGTGATTAAGATTCTGGTGAATACAAATCTATTGTTGTTGTTGTTCCTGTTATTATTATTATTATGATCATTTATATCATCGTGGTCGATTCAACATTGAAGATACTGGTAACCACTAAGAAGAAAGGACCAGGTTCACTTCTGTTGTACGTGGCCACCAACTGGACGTCGTGGATAATTTACCATTATTGCCACTGATCAGCTATTTTAATGATTTCTTTCCGGGATTATGGATTGAAGATTTTTTGTTCAGATGAGCAAATGTCGGACCTTGTACTCTGCAATTATCATCTCTCCACTGCTGAGCAAATAAGGGGAGAAGATCATGAGTGCAAAAACTAAAAATGGTATGACCAATAGTACTTTGCTGATGAACACCTGCATCGATGTGCTTTGACGTAAACATTTGTTCATTTCCCTGGAGAAGGTTTTCATTTGATTCACATTGATTTCAATTTCCCAGTACTTAATTGATACCGCATGAAATGGCGATGAGTTGCCAAGGAGCTTCATATTATGTCAACGATGCGGTTATCAAATTTGACTATCAGAAGAATAGGGACTTCAATTTTACCATGACTCAGAAGTTACGATGGGAAAGTACTGCTTCTTATAATTATTAATAGCAGCGTCTGCCATTTGTAAAGGACTGAGGCAGATAGGATCACAATGGTTTGGATTGCATCATTCTGTTGTTTCATAGTTCGTTCCTTCTGCAGAAATTTTAAGCATTGTTATTTAAGCTACATCCTCGCAAATTTGGGTGGTCAAGACGATGTCAAGAGTAGCTATTCCAGGATCACTGTGGTATAATTAGGATCTAGTCTTCACTGTATTCAGTACTGTCAGACTGTTCTTGGTGTTACTCTACGTGAAATGAATTGGTTGAGCAATAAGCTATTCCTTGATTAGGTTCCAAGGATTTGGCTGAAATGGATCAATTGCTCGCCTCCTTCTACATGACGATATGCGAATGTGCACAGATTTGAAGTCAGGATTCACATATTGCGGTCATCCAACGATAAGTGACCGATCTCCAGATCATTTAACTGACCCATCGAATATCGCATCATATCTTCTATACCGAATGCTAGATTCCCTGCATAGCGTGTAAGAGCTATTATGCTGCATTCTCGCATTTTAGGTACGTCTCATGCAACTTGTATAAAGCACTTCGACGTTCCAGGTGGAATGAGTTTCAGACACATCATTAACATTCATGACATAGTGAAGGTTATGCCAAGCCCTGTGGTGATATATTATGATGAAGTCGAGTATGCTGCTGCTGTCTCTCAATATATCAAAGATGCTCAGATTCTATCTGCACATTTTGATCCAAAAACCCCAGCAATTAGCAAGACGTAACTTGCACTTATGTGATCTCAAACAAATGTTTGTGATATGCATTCATAAAGTTCCATCGCGGACAGTTGCATTTGCATCAGATAGATTGCTGAGAAAGATGTCTAATTTGCTAGTGGCTATATGAAGGGCTTAAAAGAATTTTTCTCTCATAGTTGAAAACGTTAATATTATCTCGCTCGTCAATACACGCTCACACATCCCGACAGCCGATTCAGTAAGAAGTCAGCGTGCCAGATAATACACAGCTGTTTATAACAATCTTTATTTATCCCGCTTTCAATGCACAAGAAATTCCTCTGTTGCTATTCCCATCATTAATATTTCAACTATGACTGCAGCCACAAATATCATGAAGGAAATTAGAGTCCTTTACTCATTTGGCGTGCACACGAATATTCTGCTGATAATGGATTGCACAATGCCCACCGATACCTGTGGGAAGAGCATAATGCAATAGAACTATATCAATAAATAGAATACACCCACCTCTTGGGCGTAAACCACTATTCAATTATTTCGTTGTTGTTCTTCTACCACAAACACATTTCCGATTTAAAAAAAACTGACCCATTAATTTCTCTACAATTCCAAGTTTTAGCTTGGGCTATAGTAAACGATATGTACTTCTGATCATGAAAAACAGAGAAGTCCAGAGCTTTCACATCGCCAGTTTTAGACTTGTTATTATCCGTGCTGTCCAAAGAAGCCAACCCATAATCCTCAAGAAATTATCCTTCTTTAAGGATCTTCAGGCATAAGAACGATTTTCTTACCACCCACTTGAAAATTCTTCGAATTATTTTTATGTTTCAATTAGATCAGTGTTCGTTGTCCTGAACTGTAGGCAGCAGTTGGCTATTGCATTGCTGATAAAAGTGTCTAATGCCATATCATTGGTATAAATATAATGCATCTAGTTGAATCGCTTGTGAGGCATACAAATAAAATTTCAGCTAACACGAGAGATAAACTGCAAGTACTACTCCAAATTAATTCTCAACAAAGTCTCGTAAAGTTGCTCTAAGGCTTTTCCAATTTGCATTCTAGTCTTCCTGCACTGTTCGCCATCCTATAATTTGGACTACGTCATACTTCCTGCAGATATGTTCATAAATGCAATTCCGCATTGTTTTAATTTTTAAAAAAAATATTTACAGCGTGGTAACAGGCCCTTCCGGCCCAAAGAGTCCGCGCCGCCCATTTTAAACCCCAAATTAACCTATCCGTACGCCTTTTTTAGAATGTGGGAGGAAACCGGAGCACCTGGCGGAAACCTACGCAGTCACGGGAGAACGTACAAACTCCTTACAGACAGCGACGGGAATCGAACCCCGATCGCTGGCGTTTATCGTCATTTAGGAAATCTTTGGCCAGTGTGATTGGTTTTCAAATAATAGCATAATTTGCAAAATATAACCCCTGGTTAGACTGTGGAAACAAAGAAAATACCAACGCTTGCTTCGATACACAAAAGAAACCAGCTATTTTTTTTTACCGAGTTGTATTTGAAGTTGCTCCGCTTCTGAAAAGAAACTCGACTGGTTAATAATATAGAACGTACTCATTGACTTCTGCTAATCTTCGGAAAAACGTCAACATTTCTGTCGTGAAATAGATAGACAATGACTCACACATTTACTGTTTTGATTAACTAAAAACTACTCGTTTGTTGAAGGAAGTGAAAAGGTGCAATTTACAGAGGATCAAAGACGGGGAGCAGCATTCCACTCCGCATAAAATTTTGTGAGATATACGACATTTTAATGGTGAGGAACTGCAGCCTTGCGAAGCAAAATATGGTATTCTCGCCTTTCAAAGGTGAAAAATGCAATATTTAAATCAGGTTTTAATTGGCCATCAATTAGTCATTGTGACACCGAGCCTGCGCAACCTGTGGTGTAATGCATTGATAACAACTCACTTGGACTCCCTTGGATTTCATATTAGGAGTTATGCTTCGTCTCTGGAATGTCTATTTTTTTTCTGTTTTGACTGGAGGCATGACTAATTTCTGCCGCACATTACTATTATTTAAACAGCAGAACTATCAGCCTGGCGGATGGCACAGGAACCCACGTGAACAACGCAAGACCATCTGACAAGTGTCATCCGTCGCTATAAAGACAAAAATGTATTCCTCACCATTGTTTTCAGCGTGTCTCTTCGTTCTATAGCCTTGAGAAGGAAAATGATTTTTAATTTATGTTTCAATGAATAAAAATTGGACTACTGAAGTGGATTGCAATTCAATAAAATTGTCTACAGTAAGGCCATTGGCGTGGACAGGTATTAGTTTCCTTTTGAGTTTCTGTCAGTTCAGTCAGAGTTAGATCTGATAGACAGCGATTATTGCCGTAACTTCTGTCTCAAGAATTTAGTCGAAGCAAGACTTTTTAAAATCATATTATCTTAATATTGGACGTGACAACTTAACGTGTTAATGGGACTTCCTGCTCTATATACCCTTCCCTTAACTGATCAGCTGGTCCTCGGACAAATCCTGCTAATTCTCTACAGAAAGGTTAACAAAATATGAATGCGAATCTCAGTTCTGGTTGCAGTATTCATTAGGCCAAAATTACATGTTTGCAAGTAACTTACAATCGAGATTTCGTTGTAACCAGTGTAAAACGAGGGTGGGTGGGGGAAGCTCTGTCAGATTTATATGGGGCAATCTCGATCAAGTTTAAAGTGAGCGGGGAAACATTTAATTGAAACTTGAAGAGCAACATTTTTTACACAGAGGATTGTACGTATGTGGTATGGTCTGCCAGAGGAAGTGGTTGAGGCAGGTACAGGACTAACCATTAGAAGACAATTATGTAGATACAGGAATAGGAAAGGTTTGGTGGGTTATGGGCCAAACGCTGCCAAATGGGATTATCTTGGATTGACATCTTGGTCAGCAGAGACCAGTTGGGTCGAAGGACCTGTTTCCTTGCTGTACGGCTCGGTGAATGCCAGAAGACATATATGGAGAAATAAGAGCATCGTTTAAAGTCGATAGATTTCATTATGTCTGAAAAAATGATAGAGCTTAAACATGGTTTACAATATAAAGAAAGCGTGTGGGGAGTGAAGAGCAAGCAAAGAAATATCAGTGACCGAATATGGGGCAAAAACGATTAACTGACAGAGCGAATGATGGATGCATATGGAAGTGGTCAACCTGGGTATAGTGCAAATATGAAGGCGAATAAATAAAGGATATTACCTAAGGAAACGTAAATGGGAAGTTATTAGTCCGAGTTATATGCAATGCACGGGTGGTAATTGCTCAATGTCTTTGGACTTCTCGCATCACAGACTTCTGCATTAAACTAATACAAACAGAAAATGATGGAAAAACTGAGATGGTCAGGCAGCATCTGTGGAAAACAAACTACTAACATTTTAGGCCGAAGACCCTTCGATCAAAACAGTTAAGACTTTTTTTTCCAGTACACTGCAAGAGCAGGAAACGTCGCCGATACATTGATCAATGTGCAGCAAAGATGAACTGATGAACAGGAGATAAATGGAATGGAAGTCTGAATGATAGACATAATAAATGACGTTTGAAAGAAGTGAAAATATTGAACCATAAGGTTCACAAAGAGAACCGTAACAAAGAACACGTTCATGGAAAGGACTGAAGCCTTTAATCAAGGGAGAAGCAAAATGTCCTGAGCGTATTCTGATTGGAGTAGAAGATGAATCTGCTGAGTATTTCAACGATGTTCTGTTCCTTTTTGCTATTGCAAATGTTTGTTTTTAAATTGACTGGTGTAACTATCTTGATGGATTCAACATTTGCATATTTCACGTTTTCTGAGATCAATGATGCCCAGAAGTTTCGGTATTCAGAGAATTACTTTCGCAGTACAACTGTGGCTTTGCGGACAATGAAAACATGCTGCATCCGCAAGGAAATAAGAAGAAACAAGAAAAGAGAACATCAGCGGACATTGCAGTGCAAGATGTCATTGGACAGGGAGCTGATAAACTTGGTTGTCTCAAATAATGACACCGGAAAACAAGTTCATTTTAGCATGTTTTGTTAAATTATGATTTGGAACGTTCATAGTTAACTGGACATGTCGCGCTGTCTCGTCATTATATATGCGTTTGAATGCGACTGGTAGGAGAATCGTGATGAACAAATCTATTTTAAAAGGAAATTGTTCGACACTGGTTATCAAATGCAGAAAACGGTTGGTCGGATTAACCTTCCTTATCTATACCAGTGGATTCTGCTCTTCGGCCGCGGAAAAAAACCTTAAGAGAAAATAAAAACATATACTGCTAAAAATACTCAAGAGATCAGACAATACCTGTACAGAAATAAACTAAGTTGACGTTTAACGTCTGCGATCTTTCATCAGAAAAATCAGAGAAGTCATCGATCTGAAGCCTAAACCTCATTCCTCTCCACAGGCAATCTCTGATTTAGTGAGTATTTCCAAAAAAATATCCTTTTAGTTCAGATTCCATGCATCTTAAGAACTTCTCCTTCTATGTGTTTTAATTTTAAGAATTTGCATTTATTCCTGAATATGAATATCCTGTTCAAAAATTTTATGAAAACAGCCCACTTCCACAGCCATTTCGTACTTTGTCAAATCGTCCTGTTACGGACTCAGTGAAAGTCCCTTTAAGATAGAGAGTGTGTGTGGATGTGTGTGTGGGGCGTGCTTACGTCAATAGAAGATAAAGGACGTAATGACGTTGTTGAAGAAGAAGAAGAAGAAGAAGAAGAAGGGGGGAGAGAGAGAGAGAAGGGAGAGAGACACCAGCCTGCTTGTTTTCTCTATCGATGTATGAGAAACAATAACTGTGTTTGCCACTGAAATCCATGTATGGAAATTGGAAGTAATCCGGTGGAGTTCACTTTGTTGCTGACCTGTAGAAGGAAACAGGTATTTGTGTGTGGACGACCACGGTTCGGATGCTTTTCGGGGTGAGAAGTCACTACCGAGTAAACACCGAAGAGTCGTTGGGGTTCCATCGTGGAACATTTGGATTTCGTATTTACTCTCCCTATGTTCTCTACATCTACGTTTGATCTTCAGACAACGGTTGTTGTTGAAGAAGCCCTTGCTCATGTTTCACTTTATGGCTTGCGGAACTGAACTTTAAGAACCATTCCGGAACTGGGAGTTTTGGACTTTGCCACACACACACACGAAGAGTTTAGTTTTGGGGTTAACGTTCGAGGTTTAATATTTTTGAATTCTAACATACTAACATTTTTACTTTTATTTTACGTATTATCATAAGTAGTGATTAATAAAATAGTTTTTAACACTGGATCATGCTCAGTGTGTTTCTTTTGTAGCTGGTTCGTGACAATCCTTAATTTTCAAGGAATTCAAGCTGTATTCGTCTCTAAAGCTGCAATAAATGATAATTATTTCACAGTATCTGCAGATGTAAAGGTGGGAAATTGGTGTGCCACGTGATAAATTGTTCCTTGTTGAAATGAAACAGCCTCCAAAGTAATATATACGAAATTCCTCTTTCACCTAGCCTTGAAGATCGCTTTAATATTTCCAGTTCTGAAACATAAAACAAATATACTTATATATTATACATCAAAACTTTCATTATAAGTCACCCTGCTTTCTCACCGATTTCTCTGCATTTGCATCATGGCTTAAGTAATTTCCTCCTCTCTCTGTCTGTCTGTCTCTGTCTCTCTCTCTCCCTCTCTCTCTCTCTCTCTCTCTCTCTCTCTCTATCTCTCTCTCTACACAATCAGATCAAACTAACTTTGTTTACAATTTGTCGATTTCCCTGATGGAAACTCTATCTTTCCTCATTCGCAATATCATATTGAAAGCTACTCCAGAGCACCCGGAAAATCCGCTCATCTGCAATGTACATAGATATATTCGTTAAAAAAAAAGCAGCTCTAGAAACAAAATACTCCATGTCTACTGTGATCTAAATTGCACAGAATTCAGATGCATTCCATTGTGGCATGTGAATTGAAAAAAAAACAAAACGAACGTTAGCTCCCTGATTAGCATAACATCACGGAAGAAAAAAAAACAAATATATGGTAAATCTGTCTCCCTGTTCAGCATTAGAACGGTATCCCGCCTGATATCTCTAGTTATAACAACAAAACATGCAGCTGATTAAAACTCAGATGTGTAGACCATAAATGTGGAGTATTTTAGTTTGATGAATTGTCTGGATTATTGATGGACTCTTTGTGTCAATGTGAGTAGATCACAGAGCATTGACTTAATATGCAAATATATTTTAAAAAGAGGGTGAGAAACCCCCGCATAAGCACTGAGTTACATAATAACCCATATATTTAAATTAATATTTTTCAAATATGCAATATAAATAATCCACATGCTAATCTCATATTTTGTCGTCAGATTATTGTTTTCCACATTGCAAAAAACTTTCAATGCGTACAATCCAGTGTAGATTGTGATTCTATGGCTCCAGTGTCGCTATCTTTAATTTAGATGTGTAAATTTTCTTCACTCTCTCATTCTTGGGCTGCGTGCATTCCGAAGACAGTATTTACTGACAAACCATCAGGTTATAAAAGTAGAAAATGGTGGCAACACTTAGTGGTCATAGGTTATCTGTAGAAAGAGGAACATTTCAGATCCGGGACACTTCATCTGAAGTTGGATAGAATGAGGGAACATGTTATTTGCACGTTGAGAAACAATGGGTAGAGGAAAAAGAATGCCTTCAATTGGGTGAAGACGGGTGACCTCATGCGGCAGTTAAATAGCAGATAAATCACGTTAAGCTTCCCTAACTGTGCGTAACATGTTACTCATGTTACAGCCGTAT
The DNA here is from genome assembly GCF_009764475.1 of Pristis pectinata. Lineage (NCBI taxonomy): Eukaryota > Metazoa > Chordata > Chondrichthyes > Rhinopristiformes > Pristidae > Pristis > Pristis pectinata. Next base: position 8,101,661 of record NC_067438.1, read on the forward strand.
GATATGCACAGTTGAGTCAATGATCCAATAAGGAAGAAAAGGGATCCAGTATTTCCAGGCATAGCGGCCATTAAGCTGCACTTCTTCCTACCTGCCGTAATGCATTTATCGTTCACAATGTGCAGTTATTTAGTTTGCTACACAGAATTCACTGCTCTAATTTCGACACATTCTTGAACATTTGAAATTAATTTAAAACTATTTAATGCCAATACCGTTAATGATCACATTTTTTCTAATGTCTGTTCTACGTTTTACAATGTTCGACACGTCATTAGGAATAGAAACACGTAATGTGTATCTATTCGCCCTCGACTATGATACAAAGGATGCATGAAATTTGCAATTGAACGGAATTATTGTCTCGTGGAAGCTCTGTGCTGCTGTTTTGCTTGCCGATTAACTTTACTGGCAGCAGTACAGATACATAGCTGAAACAAGTAAACGATAACATCAATTTGGTATTTACGGGGCAATATTGTAACTGCAGCTTTGTCCTACTTCCTCTAATTAGTTCCAGTATTCATCCAAAAGTACAAGGTTCACTGAAGCAAGTGAAAAGCACATTTCTCGGCAAAATACAAAACCCACTAACGGAGTAAGACGAGGTCCTTTTGGGTAACATGGTTTCGCCTATCTTATTACTGCCCGTTGAATAAGAAATAAGTTTGTACACTATTGCAATTGGAGGATATGTTCGTTCATTCATACCTATGAATACCGAAACTACGTTAGATGCAAAGGCATGTGGGGAAAATCGGATAAATGTTGGTATATCCCTTCCATGTGGATAAATTACACTCTTAAGACTGCTTACGATCTAAGACGCCAAGGAGGCTACATAATAATTATTTTCACAGAATAGAACTAAATAGCAGGAACTTTTGACCTGAATTAATGCATGATATTACGATTTAATTTGCAGCGACATTTCGTTATCATGGAATTACCTTCATCTTTCTCATTGAGTTTCAGTTCTGTTAAGCATGACATATTTAAAATACATAAATATATCACTAATTCTCAAGTGATTATGACAATGAAAGGAAAAGCGAGACTGTAGCAATATAGGAATCAATGGATATTTATTGAATAAAATTTATATGAACAATGATAATATTAGTGAAATTGTGCCAGGTGCATTGCAATAAAAATTACACAGATTGTAGGATTTCAATATCTTTACCTGCAATTGTCAGGTTGCGTTGGTAAGTACGCAGTTCTGAGAAAAGTAAATGTTTAATCATCGCATTTTGTGCCATAGAACTGCAAATTCGTAAGAAAACACGCGCTATTCACATTTGTAAAGAAAACGTCGTTTTATTTTTGGAGCTCTGGTGGAAGAGGTAATGTGAATTCAGAACTGAGCAACTAAATAGCGTGGATGACTTCTTAAAACACCATCCTCTTTGTTCCTAGACTTACCTCTTCCTTGTTCTCTCAGCTGCTCCTCTGAAATCAACAATCGGAGAGGGAAAATGGAAACTGTTTAAGAAATGTTTCACATTGAAGTATTAGGCATTTGACCGGAGTCATGATGGGAGACTAAACCCTCCGGTAGGTAAAGAATACAATCAACTAAAAAATTGCGTTTCATACTATTTTACATGCTAGTCCTCTGTAATTTGTATTTTTTCCTGAAAGGACCAGAACAAGGTAAATTAGAACACAAATATTACATTATTATACAAATTATTGTTATTTGTTTTAGTAGTGGTGGTGGTACCACTAGGAGTAGTAGCACGAGCTGTGGTAGTAATAGTAGCAGTGGTATACATCCCGCAACACAGCAAAAGAGGCACTGAATTTATGAGCAGCTGTCGTACACAGAAAGCGTGTCCACATTCTGTCTCACGTTAAATTTTTTTTTAAAGTTGACTGATATTTACATTGAATTTCTAGCAAGTTCGAAATAACTGCGAGGCAAACCGATATTCCCAGGTATCCCCATTGTCGTAATTTTCAATAGTTACGGTTGACATATCATTTTGATGTGTTTGGCAGAGGTTTTGTTTTGCATTAAAAAAATAAAATTCAGACTTTCAACGAACTTCTGTTCTCCGGATGCGCAGTGCAACATTTACCATTAAATCTGCAACTACGTTCCATCTCTGATCACGGAAAAATATCTAACGAAGAGTCCGGTTCTGCTGTTAACCCCCATGCAGAAGAAAACATTCTTCTGATCATAGGAAGCCACATGTACCAGCGCCGATATACATGTCAATTGATCACGACACCCAAGTTCTAATGTTCGAGACAGTAACAACACGTACATTGGCGAGAGTGATCCAGAAAAAAAGAGCCGCTAATCCCTGCATTTATCTTAACATTTTTGTATTGACAGGCAAAAGATCTTTTAAAACAAAAATTAAATATGCATAATGTTTTCTTTATTGTCAAGAATGGAAATAATTCGGTTCAAATATATGGTGGTTATTTAGTTCAGTCGACCTCAATATCATCGAATAGTGGTAAATATGAAATACCATTTTTAAACACGTATCATGAAATTAATCTCAGGGAAAACTTCTTAAACTGAGACATAATACAAAATATTGAATTATATGCATTGGGACAAGTTGAACGCATTACGTTCAGTTATCATTACAAGGCTTTGAAAGACAAAAGTGTTGTCTATGATTAGATCTTGATAGATCGGATAAGTAAGTTCTGCTAACCTAAATTCGCAAGACTTTTCTTTTGGTCTGAAAATAAGGATATTTGAAATGAACTTGAACGAAAGAAGCATGATTCATTTGTGTTGCCCACGTGCAGATTCTAAGTTCGTTCTTTAAAATGCCCCTGTCGACTGCATATGCGGAACTCTGGCCAGAGAGGAACACTTGCGTTATGAAAGAAGAAAATAAAGACACGTATTGTGTAAATGTTATTTTTCTTGCTAACGCTACCTGGTCATATCTTCAACTGTATTTATACCTTTGTGTATTCCGATTCATTTACTATCCTAAGGCAGTCAGCGGCGTTCCCTAGAAATTACTTTGAATTACAATGAAAAATTGCGGTGAGCAAATAGACTGTGGTGGATCGTTTTATTTTGTTCTCAGCAGTGTGTACCTTTGACTGCACACAAAATTGAAATTTTCCTTTAAGTAATTTAGCTGACTTTCTCTGTCACTTGTGCAATTGCTGTCCCTTTCTAACGACGATTCTGTTTCTCATCATTATCCCAACTAACGACCTGGCTAAACTACTGATCAGCTGTTCTCATATTCTATGGAGGAATTTCCATAAGGTTCCCCGAAAATCGTTTTAGGTCTCAAGATAATGGCTAATGTGTACAACTCGGTCAACAGATTTTGCATAATAGGCGCCACAATAAAAATGGAAAATCGTGTTACAACTTATCGTGGAAGACACAGTAGCTTTGTCACTTTAGATTGGGAAATCTAAAACTGAAACCCGTCTCCAAGACATTCTAACACAAAATGCAGAATTCCTGGTGGCTGCTATATAACCTAGCCTTATATTACAGGCCCGTATACCTGGTAACCAGACATGAATGTTCCTTGCATTTTATCTACATTCATAATATCCTTACACGCAATATCCCAGGATGGATCTCAACAAAGGTGTGTACAATTGCAACGATAATCCTTTACTCAAATGTTGCTAGCAATAATGGTCAACATGCTATTTCCCTTTCAGTCTGCAGCACGCAGCTTTGAGTGATATGAGTACAAAAACACCCAGGCCTCTGCATATATCAACATATACCAAAGTCATCGTGTAAAAATGCTCATAATTTATGTTTTGTTCACAAGAACAGATAATCTTGCATTTTCCAGTTGTACCCCATCATCCGTCCTGTTTCCCATTGTTTTAACTTATCTGAGTAATTTTTAACTCGTATTTCAACTTTAGTCCCTGCCATTAGCAAAATCAGATATTGTAATTTGATTCTTTCCAAAGAACGGTCCCGGTGGGATTCCATCTGTCACCGACTGCCAAAGTGAATTTTCACCTTACAATCTGATTTTTTTCCCCTCCTGCATGCCTTGTTGTCCCTCTTTTCACATTTCCTCCATTTACAAGCATTCAGCACTTTATTTCAACAAATACAAATCTACCATCCATATTCTCTTGGTTTCTATTTTATTATCTTACGTTTCCTCTCTTCGTCCTTTCCCTCTTTTACATCTTCAAGCATGTCTTGCATCTAACTTTCAAAATGTTAATGCAATGTTGTTCATTTGAATAAATAACTCTGTTTCTTAATCCAAAGATTCCGCCTGAGCATTTGGAAATTTACGGCTTTTTCTGTTTCCACCTCACATGCATAGTGTTGTAGCAAGCTTCACGCGCATAGCCTTAATATAATAAAATATCGATTACAGGGGGTTTCTGCGTCAAGCATACACGAGCACATCACATGATTTAATAAAATTACCTTTTGTTTCTTTGAGCTTTGAAACTGGAAAAAAGATAAAGGTACAAAATAGAAGTTAATGTTTATTTCAATCAGTCAGGTCAAAACTATGTTCACCCAAAGTCTAGATCTGGAATTGTCTGCGTAATCGGATTTCTTTTCAATGTGCCGTTGACATTTAAACCTATGTGCAAAAATGTCGCTTGCATAGAACATTTACAGAATGAATGTCTTCTGTAAATTTGAAGTCTCTTTTAAATTCAAGTTTAGTTTTGGGAATGGAGATCACCTAGCAAATGTTTATATGATGTATAACTATAGAGCAGGGAGAAATAATAATGCCTTTGCAAATTTACTAATCAAAAAGAATGTGAAGATTTTGCTGTGACATAAGGGACCATTACATAGGAACATAGAAACATAGGAAACCTACAGCACAATTCAGGCCCTTCAGCCCACGAAGCTGTACCGAACTATTATGCATTTCAGACATTAACTTAAAACTTCTGATTACAAGCACCGAAATCAAGATGATGTTCTCTGTCAAACCCTCCGGACAAATAAAATCAATGATCTGCAAATAATGCCAGCATTTTACAATGCACACTCAGTTAACATAGGAAGAATTGACATCTCATAAAGCAGAGTAGTGCTAACGCATTGGCTAGGACTCCTGTGGCCCAGTCATTGAGGTCACATGCTGCTGATTCCATGTATAGATAACTAAAATGCTGCTTGAAAAATTAAAATATTCCAATTAACCTAATTATTAAAGCGGTATGATTTGTTTAAAACGTTGCAGTATTATAAGTCAGTTAAACAAAACAATTAAGAAAAATAACATTAAGTTTTGAGCCATTGCAAGTAAGCTAGCTTGGGTCTATCGTCTTATTAACTGTCTAAATCCATCGGCCCCGCAGCTTCGTATGACATAACTCTGCCCCAGGAAGAGATAAATCTCTTAATTCCGGAACATGAGCGGCGCTGGCCTCCCTTCATTCCACCCAGAAAGCTGAGTGTTCCGGGGGATGTTCACCTTGCGGCTCCAGAAGTATACCTATGGGGTTTCTGGCTGACTGCCTCGCAAAAAAAGAGTATAAAGTTAATTTACTAGACCCGAGTGCAGCTTTCTTGTTAAGCAGTGCACTGTTTCGAATACTGGCAGAGGAAAGAAGATCCCACTGGCATTACAGCCAATGCAAACACATTGGCGCCATAAGTATTTCATCCATTCAGGATCAGAAGGGAAAGATAATGACAAAAAATGAAGCTTATGTTGAGGCTGAGTACTAAATAATCCTTAAAGAACTAGGAAGTGTATGGCTATCAATTGTAAGTAGACCGAATCATCAGAACAAGGATTTTTTAAAATGTCAGTTTAGAGTCCTCCACTGACAAATCAAATTGTATGAGGCAATTAGTGAAGGCTAATAATATCGAAGAATTCATGCATGCATTTGGATAAGAACTTGGATATTGGACATTACCATTGAGCCGAATTGTTGTAATTCAAACAAAATGCAAGTCATCCTGTCCTGAGGTACCTATCTGACTCCATGATCTTAAGCTTTTACATTAGTTCCTTCATTTGTTTGTGATGTCATTATCTTTTAAGTAACATAAGTTTGTCATTCTTTTTGTAAATAGATTGCAAGTGGGCAATTTACATTATTTTGAGAGCATGAACAGTATTGGAATGGGTTCGGAGAACAGTAGCTCATTCTGGTGCACAAGACTTCTGTGCTACAGCTATATATTCACCGATTCCAACTCCTTTGCGATATCCGGTTCCATCAGCTGTTGATTGATATCGGGCTCTCTGTTCTGTGCTGCTCTTTAAGAATCCCAGAACACTATGTGCTTTGATAAGTGATCTCTCAACACTGTCACTTTGAATGATTTATATCGCAGGCATTCAAGTCCTTCTGTTCATGCACATCCTTTATACTGTGCAACTTGTACTGCTTGCTTCAGTCTCCATCAAACTGAATGATTTCACAGCTCTTTCAGTTATTTACCTTCGGGCACTAATACCAGGACACTGATTCCACATTTTCTTCGATTGGATGTACGATCTTTTATCCAATCAACATTGTATAAAGTACCAGAGAATTAAGAACTTTGTCGTGTCTGATTCTTAATATTTAATTCGAGCGATTAAAGATTTCTGGCAGAGTTCATATCACAGTTGGATATTCGAAATCTTTCCGTCAAATTGACGACAAATATAAAAATACATTCAAAATTATTTCCTCCTATGCGATGCATAAAGTTTTGGAATTCCACCTGGGTAATATGTGTCTGAAAATTACCTGATCTCTAACTGAAACTGCCAATCATAATAATACTTTACCGAGTTCTATGCGGAGTAATTCTGGTCCTGAAACACAACGAGGATAATGGTAAGAGAATTGAAATAGCAGAGCAATTGATCCTTTAAGCTAACACTGAAATATCTCAATTTATTTAAATTATGTAATGTCATGTTGTTTAAATTTATGTTTACATTTACATCACATAATGTTTACTTGCGAAAATTAATTAGTTTGATCCTTGAATGTTTTTGGTTCTTCTGCGGAAATCAAATCAAATGAACACCTTCTGCGCCATGTGGCTGAAAGTAAACTGGAATAAATAGAACGAGAATAACTTACTCTGATGCAAGACCTTTCTTACCCGGTGAAGTGCGTTTAACTGAAAGCCAAATAAGGAAAATATTAAAATGCACGTTTCATTAATTCGGCACGTACCTCTATGTGCTCAAACTATGTACTTTAAGATGTTTCTTGACGAGCTGGTTTTCTGTAATACATATACGATTGCGCCAGATGTTGCAATAACTTCGGGATGTTCGAATTTTGCGCAGGGTATGCTTTACAATCTTGAGGAGAACCAAAACGACAGACAGACCTAAATATAAAATCATTCATTAAATAAGCTACCTATATTCTTTTATAGGCGTCCATCGTCATTTTATGGAACTGCTGCTATGAACAACATGCTGAAAAACAAATCCTGCGAACATGCACGGCGGAAGTACACCGACATATTTCCATTGGAAATATTACTAATTCATTTTAGGCATCCACATAATACTGATGGTTCTCTGACCGCTTACTCTTCGGACTGGAGATTTTGAGTGAGGTAGAAAGTTTGATTTATTTTAATTGATTAGTTAAAGTCGCAATTTAATATTAAAATAATTTTAAAGCTTCATTCTGTTAGTTGTTGCCTTTTATCTGAGATGGTAAATAACGAGCTGTGGTTGGTGTGCATCTGCTTCCAATTCAATTAATTGAAGGTAGTAGACTTGGCAATTATTAGTTGATTGCAAAACTGAGGACCTCTGAAACGTGGGGTGGTTTGGGCACGGAATTTCTCTGAGGAAACAGATCTTGGGATGGAGAACTTGGTGAGTGAAGTGGTGTTGGTGAGGATGGGCTGGGTAGGGGCAAGTTTACATTTCCATCAGTTTTGAAGAATGATATCACAGATCACGCAGAAGTCGAATAGTCAGCTGGTTAGTATTTTATGCTAGATTTCTTTTGTACAAGTTGAAGAAGTTCGGATAGCTGGAAGATGCATTCTGTTTCACGTAGGAAGCATTATTTCACTTCCAAAACCCAAGGTAATTGCATGTGTACTGTGTGTTCCAGTTCCAGTTCCAGCATCCTAAACTCAGCGTTTTGAAGCTACAGCTTGGATGCAGTTATTATAGTGTACCTGCGATGTTGGGGATTTCGTGGGCAGAGTGTGTTCCAAAGTGGCAGCTCAGACACAGAAGGGATGTGCGGCCGCGAGGAATACTGAGATGGAACGGTGAAATAGTCCAGAATCCTCGGAATCCATTTCGCTCGCAAGCATATTTTCCCTTTTTCAAACTAGTGAGAATGATGATCCCCTCCCCCCATCGACAATTTAGCAAATTTTGCCTCACTACCGTCAGGAGGATGTATTTGATATTTATGAATTACAGTGAAGGTTTACCATATTGGTTCCTGGGATTTAACAGAAAGCTTTGGGCCTCTCTTCTCTTCAAAATCAGAAGAAGTGAGTCCATAAAGGCATAGAAATTACTTTAGAAGGCTCCATAGGTTTGATATAAGCAGGTTGACTCTCCTGGCTAAGGATGTAGAACAAGAGTCATCGTCTCGAAATGAGAGATTGCTCATTATCATATGAAATAAGGGGAATAGCTTCTCACAGTTAGTGAAAAAGGCACAGCACTTTTTTTTTACGCCATGCAGCTCTCATGGATCTATATCAATATAAGCCTATAGAAATGAACATGTAAATATTGGGAAAGACGGCGAAACAGCCACGAGCTTCATAAATATGAACTTCGCAGGAACACAGCTTTTACGACTAAAGACTAAAATTAAAAGGAGCTTTTTTCTATCATCATATTCTGTACAATTGTAGATGGTCATTGACAATATCAAGTGGATGAATCTCAGTGCAAAATCTCTCGCTTGCACAACGTAAGCTTATCCCTCACTTACTGTTCGTTGAGAACATCTCAGCCGAACCTACGATCAAAATTTCCATTCTTTTTATTTGATAGTCACATGAACTGCATATAATAATGATAAAACTATTGGTCATCAGATATGGATTCATTGATTAGAAACACGTTCAGAGCAATAACTAATTTCAGTTGTATCGTTGGCTTGCAATATCCGCAAAGGATAAGCATAGCCGATCCCGTTTAGACACGACATAATGATGTCAGACTTCGTAGCACGAAGATCATTACCTAACATCGGTATTGTGAGTAAAATCGCCGATTGTATGAAACAATTTTTATTTTATCTGATGGGTTGATATGCCCCCAGTCCTTTTAGCCAATGATTCCGATTTGCCTTATCTTCTTCATTTTCTTTTGAACTACGGTGTGTACATTTTAGTGTAATTCACTTTGGAGGGTGGTGCTGAAATATGTGCGGCAACCAGTGAACTTCGTGGCATCAAGGTATGCTTAAAGGCTTATTGGGCAGGCACAGATACAGCTTAATGATCCTCTACTTGCTAAACATGTTGTTTGACTCGAACTCGAACTTACATCTGCTGGCATTCCGAGATATGCCTTTAACATGCATGGTGTTGGTATTGGCATTGGTTTATTATTGTCTCTTGTACCGATGTACAGTGAAAAGCTTGTCTTCAGAACCGATAGTACAGGTCAATTCATTACACAGTGCAGTTACATTGAGTCAGTACAGAGTGCGTTGATGTAGTACAGGTAAAAACAATAAGAAGAATGTAACTCAGTTTGGAATTGGAAACAATTTTCCCGGCTGTATTGTGCTTGCTGTCCATTTTACTTCTTCAGCTCTGCTTATCGGCCCTGTTTGCCGTCCTCCTTGCAACTCTTGTTCTCATTCCATGCTACTTTTCTATCTCTTGTTAAGTCTGTCATGTGTTCGTATCCTGTTACCATTCATAAAATTGGTTACATATTATATGTCCCTGGACACCAGTGTCATCAATACTTTTGTGTAACTCCGGAGACAGACTAATTGTCATATCAATATATCTCCACGTCTGATTCGTCAAGGTATACTGGTGAATGTCTCATCTTTAACCGTAAATCGATACGTGATCGATTTTCCGTGAGAATACCAATATTCAACACTTGGATCAATATAATTTACTGTAATATAACAACACGATTTTAACGCCAATTCACTTCCAGTCGTTGACTTCTACTGTAGCATATCAGTCTTTTAAAAGGGAAACGTGACTTCATATTGTATTCGAGTGGAGTGATTTCACTGTTCATGTTAAATGCAGAACGTTTTGTAACCTTATCTTACCGTCTTCCTTATGTAATTTGATTTGATGTTCCAGCTCTGGTTAATAAAATTAATAATTTTGAAAGTATTTAAAATGTCATATTTCGCTCTGCTAATTCGAGTTCTAATTTTACTACATGACTGTGAAACAACTCTAAACCAGCAAACTGAAAGCACTACGGCCAAGGCCGGTCAAAGCAGAAATCAAAATTATTGTTCATTTTAATATTGGTGAAAACTTTGGTACTGGATGTATTTCTATCCTCCGTGCCAGCGAGTTTCAATGTGATTTGGTCCAAAGTCAATGGGCAGATTGGTAATTGACCCAATCTGTAGAAGCGCTTGATGGATTTTGCCAAAGTCTATTTCAATTGTTTGTGTTTTCTTTAATATTGCATGATATTTCAAACAGTTCATTGATTTAATAAAGACAACATGAAAGATTAAAAAATAATCCGTTCACTGAAAAACTGATAAAGCTTCTCGAAAGTGACTAAGGAATATCCTAAAGTGAATCAAAATAGCAGGTATCACAATAAAACGTCTGCGACTTAATTACGGTACTTGGCCTAAATCACTGACGACAGTGAAGTCTTGGGTGAAACTGAGGGGTTCAGGGGCACCTACTCCTTCACTTCAAAACATTTCTCCTCCGTCCCTGAATCTAGTACTGATTTCAATGATAATGTGTAAATTCAGATGCATATAACTGGCATCTGATCTGCCTCAGGGGTTAAAAATGCACAGGTTTGGGAGTCAAAAACAAGAGAGAAGATGCATTTAGCATTTATCAATGAAACCATCAGCGACAGTCAAATACGGTGCAGACAATGGTTTCAATTTTCATATTGTCCGGAGCATGAGTGAAATCCATTTTACGTTTAGCAGCAAGAGTAAATAATGCTTAGACATTAAATTGATACAATATGTAACATTGATTCATCTGATATGTACCTCGAACTTTATCTTGCAGTTTTTGTTCTGCAACATAGCAACAATGCGATATATATGACGGTACTTTTTGAAGAGAACTATGAATTATGAAGTATGAAAAAAAAAACATCTTGAGCTGCAAATTTCGGCAACGCTAATCCTGTTACAGCAAACGCTATGTGATTTGAGATGGTGTCGACCAAAAGTTCAATATTATTTGATAAAGAACTGAGTCACAAGTATCTTACAAGAGGCTCCAGAAAACAGGCGGATAACAATGAGGCAGGAATGCCTCCTTGTGATCCGCGGCATGCCTCATATTTTCGAACGTTGTTCGAAATTCACCTCGAGACCGCAGAAAGAACGAAAGATATTCTGAGGGAATTCCGAATTGCAAGATTGCATCGGCATCCGCAAGTTGCCCTTTATACAAAAAAAACATACTGATTCCTCAAAGAACTCGATTTTCTACCGAATTTTGGCATTTCTAAGCACCTCCGAAATAAACATTGACACATATGTTTGTTGAAACATCTTAATAGTTCTCACCTTTGCTATGTAGTAAGTCCTTTTGTTTTTCTAATTCTGAAAATGGATACCGGATAGGGATAGGATTTTCTCTGGTATATATTATAGCTCTTTTTAAACCTTGTGCGACCACGAATTCTGTGAATAATTCAGTGAATAAGGATGCATACCAATTTCTCTAACTCCGGAATGCAATCCCTCTAAATATTATTGGTAAAGAATGCGTCGAGTGATAGCTACCAGAATCGATTGTATTATTTTGGCCTTTTTCACTGAACTCATTTCGAATTACTAATCATCTGGCATTATTTTTGCTGAAGCGGCAATATTGCAGGGACACTGAACGGCACATTACTCTCGCGGCCATGGCACTTGCCAATTAGGAATGCCTGTGTATCAAATCCAAAAAAGAATAAAATGGGCACGATCTCTTGGATATATTTACTGCTGGTCCGACCCAATGGTGTTTCTGATTTTAAAAAGCAATTTATCATGGAAAATATGCCAAAGGCAAACAAACAAAAAGAACAGTCGTGATATCCTGCAATACTTATGTACGGTCACAACCCTGACCATCCATTTGCCTCCATAGATGCTGTTCGATCCAACTATTTCCTCCATTAGTATTTGTTGCCAAATAGTAAAAATATGCAAGCAGTCAAGTATGAATGTGATGCCATAAATACATGATAATGCAGCAGAGGCTGTTGGTTTCCGTGTTATTATCGGACTGAGATATGAAGAAATATAACATGTAATACATTTAGTGGTGCCCGGATAATATTCGTTGTTGTTGTGAATGGGGTAATTGTTATTCGCGTTGCATGAACTGGCATTATTATACAACGTTGCCATTTATCAAAGACGGCAATTTTACATCGCGCCACAGCAACCAAACTGATGCTGAACGTGTACGTAAATAAACATCGCCATAAATTTGCATAATGCATTTCCAGATTGCTATAACGGAATACAACATTGACAATGGAGGCATTCCAAACAATGCACACAATAGCTAACGATAGAGACAAACGGAGACGACTTAAATGAAAAAGAAATCTCAGTACATATAGTTCAGGAATGATAAGGCCAAGTTTGTTTTCCTTTTGCCAAATGTTATCTTTGACAGAATTCATATTTTGACTTTGTTTTGTCAGTCTTTGAATATCTTAATCACAAGGCTTTATATCGTCATGGATACTTGATATATTTGTAAAATAGGTACACATAATGTTGACTGCTCTAATTTTATTCCAGAATCTACCATGTAACTTGATGAGCATGTGGATTTCAATAGAACATTAAAGCTATCAAACATTGAATATAGGGAACAATTGATCTGGAAAGTGAATATTCTCCTCATATAAATGTACCCACTGTACTATCATGTGACACCTAAATACTAAACGTTCCCACTAATATTTAATTCAAAATACAAAGCATTGACGTGTTGCGTGAGCAGGTTTGAAGCTTATGAGTGTTAACTAAACTAGAAGCAAAATGTCAAAATATGTTTTTTTTTCCCTTAGTGGTTGTACAACAACACTGCAGATCTATGGGGAAAAATGCAAACACATCTGAATGTATTTTTCCCTTACCACATTAATGTACGTTTTAATCTTTTATTTAATCAAAATCGGTTAAAATCGATGCCAAAAATGAGAACGTATCCTTTTAATGTATTTGGTCGTTCTCCATACATACCAGTTACACTTTTATTATGGTCTGCAACGCACTGACTAAGGTTTGCATTGGAAAAGCTCTAATGCTAAATTAAATTATCACTAATCCTGACCAGGTGGGAAGCTTCCATAACCTATGAAACAGTAGATATAGGTTGTTTTTCGATATTTTATTTTGATTACGCATAATATGCAATATTCACTATCAAAATCAATATGATGGCTCGGTACCTGCAATTTTGTTTTTCAGTCTGTTCTCTAAATATAAAGGTTGGCGAAAAAAATTAACAGACCATATGTTCCTTCTTAAACGGGGAAGCAAATAAGTAAATGCCAACGATTGTGCATTGATGTCAATTTATATCCCATAAACGTTCTGCAGACGCTTCCAGGATAGTAGAAGAACCATAAGTAATAAAATGGACTATCGATCCACAAGCGCCTATTACTGCGACAAAAATGACCATGTGTTTCATTCTTTTACAATATTTGCACAACCGAATGAAAATATGTTTCTATACGTCACTATAAACGAAATAATTTAATACTCTGAATTGATTGCAAATCCGCCACCGATTATTCACCTTTGTCTTGATGTTTCAGTGATGATATTTTAAATTCTAATATCAAAGAGCACGGAAGATGGATCAATTGAAGACGAACAAATGGTTCCTATTTTATGTCACGTTTGCTTAAACGAAATATCAAATTAGGTTTGAAAAATATTAATGAAAATGGTCTCCCTTCTCGTATGTTTACTGTTGTACATTTGTAGCTAATGGGGATAAAACTGCAAAAAAGTGTGTTCAGGATAATCCAAATAGCATTTTATTTATAAGTTGATTGAATTAGATGTGAGGCATCCCGGTTATTGAGAGCATTCAATGCTTGTTTAGAAAAGGCTGTGCAAATAGTAGATTGCCAAACATTCAACAAAAAAATTTGGTAAACGCGTCAATATCCCTCATCATTTATCATTGGAAAATTAAAAATGAAAAGGAAAATAACAACTGATTATTTCTCACCATTTTAGAGATATGTATTTCACTGCCCTCGCATCACTGCAGTTATTGCCTGGAAGTATTACAACTACGAAGGTAAATTTTGGCAACTTTCCTGAAACCATCCGTACTTCCTTTGAAATTATTCCATTAATTCTATAGGGAATATGTTCCAGGATTGTGGCCCGATAGTGAGGAATACCTAACAATACATAGGACAATACAATAGGATGGTTATTCGACCTTCAAGAGGACCCTGACAGTTGAGAGTGTTCCCATGTACCTTCTGCCTTTGATAATCAAGGGCGTGAATTGGGGAAGTGCGGATAGAGAAACTGCATTATATTTTGTATGCAATCTAGCAGGATGCCATTATGGTGGAGAGGATGAATTTTGGTATAATTGGTGGAGTTCCAAGTAAGCAGGTTGATTTGCCGCGGACAACTTTAATTTCAAGGGCTGCACTCGTTCAGGATTGTGAAGGTTCTTTCATCACACTCCTACCTTGTGCCTGATGGAAACACATCTTGAGTCAGGAGCTGAATAATTTTTCATGGCTGCGTGATTTTTTTTAGTCTCGTTCATTAAAGGGTTACGTGGCGTCAATGGCAAATGCAATGTTTGTTGCCCATTCGTAATCACTTCTTCGGAAGGTGGCAGTGAACCACATTGATGGGCCTGTAATCACATGTCTCATGTACATGATGATGAATATATAGACATCTACACACGCACAATCATATACGTAATGATTCATTACATTATGTAAAATGACAACATAATCAGATGTGCTTTGATAGAACTGATTTTTTTTGATAAGGTGACATGAGCTATGGCTGTTCGCAACTGATGCACTGAGTCGAACTTGGCAAACCCGGTCTCCAATTCGGTGCATACGTACAATACTCATCACTTTTGAAGAAAATGTAAATCTGTTGCAGATGACGCAGGGAATATATTTATATGTATGTCTATATATAGAGACGCAGGTTCAGCATTTATATTACCAAAAGCCTATGTGTGATTAGTCCGTTGTGATCTATAGGTTGTTGAATGTTCGAGGCTCGGGATAGTAATAGCATTTAATCTCAATTTTAAATTACGTATTTTCTCTTTTTAGAATTCGGTAATATCTGATACCTTTACGGTATGGATTTTATGGGAAATGTATATGAGCCTTGCTTCGTCCTATCTGCAACGTTTCCCCTTGCGAAGTCTTGAGAGTAAGTTTAAGCATTAAACAATAATCGATGTTCATCGTGATTTCTCATAATAGGACCTATTTATATGACATTTGTTTGGAATATTCGTTTGCAACAGCCACAACCATTTTCAATTGAACTGGTGCTACAGCAACCATTGGAGTGTATTCTCTTTGACTTCACTTTTTCATCGGACCTTGATAATGCAGTCATTAAAATACTGCTTATATTTTTAAGGACAGTAACTCTCACCTCACTTCCAAAATTCTCTCTTTGGTATATTTTCAAACCAACGCAATGAAAAATTTTGGATCTGAGTGGACTTGCTGCCGATTGGCCAATGGTATATGCAGAAAATAATGATAAACAATTATGTTTTAATGATCAGCAGGCCCAGAAACACCCATGGAGAGGTAAACAGTTTAATATTTCAGATCGATGACCTTTCAGTTTAATGTTCCAAAGATAGACCATCAACCAAAAACGTTGTTTGGTTCCGCTTGGATGCCAGTTATCCAGATGGGCGTTTCATGCATATTCAGTTTTATTTCATGTTTCCACTTTTTTTTTTCCTGAGTGGTATGTGCTTTTCGATAAGAAGGCAAATGCCACTTTATTGGACTGTGGATGAAAACTTCCGGTTGATTGCTGAAGATTGTGTGCAGCTTGATAACTGAAGTGACTGTTGATTGATTACCGTTGTCTTTATCAAGCAATTGCTTTCCTGAAAAAAAAACTTCTTTAAGTATGAAGTGTTATTCATATACTTGCACAAAAGTTACTACACAGAAATCACAATGAATGGAAGGCAATGTATAAAACGCAAGTGATCAGAATTAAATCCGGGGAACAACCAACACTGTAATTGTAAGAATGGGACTTGCATAGAAGGCTTGCAAGTTTAAAGCTGTGACTTTGGTTTACAATTATGTCCATACATCCAATTTTAATCACTTCTGAAGAAAATGTAAAGATGCTGCAGATGACGCAGGAAAACAAAGTACCAAAATGATTCGTGTATTTAGCCACCAAGTTATACTGGATTAGTTAGTTAATACCGGCATTTTAATAATTTCCATGAGGTAACATTTTTAATAAAACGTACTTGTGGTGCGTCAATACTTATTTTAAAAAAAATTATTATTTCATCTGGTTCTCAGTGTCTTACACCAGGGTTGTCCAGTATGTTGAGAGTCGCCTTACAGCAAAATGTCAGAGTGGAGGTCGTGTTTCCACGAGTCATGAATATGAGTCCTGGACTCCAATGACTCAGATCTGGAATCCTAGTTATCGCGCAGGTATGAACTTGCCCGGCAGTAGCTGTAGGAGACCGCAGAAAAATGTCTGTCACTTCCTCCGCTATAAGTGCAGTCCAGAAAATTCTGTGAACGCCAGGCATAGATTCCCGTGTTTGTATGTGTATCTATGGGACCCTCAAGGTTCCGAACACATGGATATGATTCATACAAGGTCATTACGTTTTATTGTCCTTTCCAAAATGAGAATGCAATCTCCAACTACATACATCGGCGTGAAATAATTGAACATGTACACTAACTTGTCGTTTCCCGAAGATTTTGAAGTTCTGATAAGAGAAATGATTATAAATTATTTTACGTGCTAAATGTCAGCAAAGTAAATAAAGTGGAATATTGCACAGGTTTAACACGTGGCACAAACACAGAATAGTAAGCTTAAAATGATTCCTCTTGTGTTACCTTCTCTTATTTCACCCAAACGTTCATCTGAAAATATTAAATGGGTGCAGTGAATGTTGTTACTTCTATTCATAACATCATAATCAAATCATTTATCTACACTTTCCTTCTTAATTATAATGTCTTGGAGGGTAACTGATATGATAAGTGATGTGGCAAATTATGTTGAACAGAGTTGAATGGAAAATCGTTTCGAACCACCACGATTGACTTCTTGTTTATTACTTTAAGCTCTACAGCTCAAGAAAAGACCATTTTAATCCGCCAGATATGCTTTTGCATGGACCTTATTGGAATGAAAGTTGAAATTTTGTGCAAAGCAACATTCCAATGCGGAATACCAGATTATGCCCACACTTACAAAACTGTTGCCTCAGTTGATTACTATATTTACATGGAAAAATAAAACATTCTTGCTCAATTCATTGCCATGTATGGTCTGACACAAACGAAACCAAACAATAGAATTGAATAATTACTATGAATAAATCATTGACTAACTAAATAAGTGGCTAAATCCCGAGGGCCTGGCAAGGTGTCCCCTTTGACCTTGTGGGAGGATAGTCCAGAAATTTCAAGGGCCCTGGCCGAGAAACATAACATTTTTCCGTTATTCAAAAATGCTCCGAGAATAAGCCGGAAAATTATTGGCTGGTTAGCCTGACATCAGTTGAAGGGTATTCTGAGGGACAGGGTTTGGATAGACAGGGCCTGATTATAGATAGTCAACATGGCTTTCTGTGGGGTAGGTCATGTCCAGCCAATCTTATGGAATTTTTCGAGGACGTTACCAAGAAGATCGATGAGGGACAGGTGGTGGACGTTGTCTACATGGACTTTAGAAAGGCCTTTGACAAAGTCCCGCAAGGGAGGCTGGTGCAGAAGGTTAAGTAGCTTGGCATTCAGGATAAATAGTCAACCGTATTCTACGTTGGCTTAGTGGAAGAAGCCGCTGAGCGGTAGTAGATAGTCGTCTCTCTGACTGGAGGCCTGTGACTAGTGGTGTGACGCAGAGATCAGTGCTGGGTCCGTTGTTGCTTATAATCTATATTAATGCTCTTGATGATAATGTAGCAAACTGGAGCAGCAATTTTGCTGATAACACCAAGATAGGGGCTGTACTGGACAGCGAGGAACGCTATCAAAGATTGCAGCGTGATATTGATCAGCTGGGTAAATGGGATCAAATATGACTGATGAAATTTAATGCAGACAATTGTGAGGAGAGCAAACCAGTATAGGACTTACACAGTGAATGGTAGGGCTCTGAGCTGTGCGGTAGAACAGAGGGACCTGGTAATACAGGTCCATTGCGCCTTGAAAGTGGCACCACAGGCAGATAAGGTCCAAAAGAGAGCTTTTGGCTATTTGGCCTTCATAAATCATGGTATCGAGTACAGGCGTAGGGATGTTATGTTGAAGTTGTACAAGACGTTGGTGAGGCTAAATTTGTGTGCATTTCTGGTCACCCACCTACAGGAAAGACATCAATAAGCTTTAACCAGTTCAGAGAAAATTTACGAGGATGTTGCCAGGACTTGAGTTATAGGGAAAGGTTGAATAGGTTGGGACTTTATTCCCTGGAGCTCAGGAGAATGAGAGGAGATCTATTAGAGGTATAGAAAATTATGAAAGGTATAGAATCAGACTCAGAATTCCGATTCTATACTTGGGAAGGCGGGGAGCATGATCTGCAAGTTAAAAATTAGCCTGTACGTTGATGTGAAATAACTGCTCTCCAAACGATGTGATATGGTGTTATAGTAGCCGACTTATTCATATATATAAGTTTTAATACAATTAGTATCGCTAAGGTGAATATTGGAAGGGTGAATGAATGCAGACTTTTTCCCTTGAGGGTGGGTGACATTAGAACTAGGGGACATAGGTTTAGGGTGAAAGATGAAATATATAAGGGACATCTGAAGGAAAACTTTACTCACTGGGTAGTGTGAGTGTGGAACGAACTGCCAGCGGAAGTGGTAGACGTGGGTTGAATAATAACATTTAAGAGAAGTTTCGACAGGGACATGGATCGTAGTGGTTTGGAGGGATATGGTCCGGGTGCAGGTAGATGGGACTAGGCAGAAGATTATGTCGGCATGGACTAGATGGGCCAAATGGCCTGTTTCTGTGCTGTAGTAATCTATGACTAAGCCAATTATCCGGCGATGCCCAATTTCAAGTGGAAAGGTGGGCAATTTTTATTTTAGTTTTATTGAAAATGATCATATAAGTGGGACCTAACTCATTCAAAAATATCTGCATGGCACAAAGGATAGGCTTCTGGTTTGAAATATAGGATGCGGTGAGAAGCATCGTTTGTCCTTATTTAGGGAGGCACAGTGACATAGTTGATAGAGATGCTGCCTCTCCGAACCAGAGACCGGGGTTAAATCTGACCCCTTTGCTGTTTTCGTGGAATTCACAGGTTCTCCCTTTGACCGAATGGATTTCCTCCGGTGTTCCGGTTTCTCTTCGCATTCCAAAGACGTGCGGGTTAGTAAATTAATTGGCCACTGTAAATTGGCAAGAGTTGCAGAACCTGGGAGGAGTTGATGAGAATATCAGGAGAATAAAAATGCTATCAATATAGGATTGTTGTAAATGAGTGTTTGATGGTCGGCGCAGACTCGTAAGCAGAACGTACTGTTTCTGTCCATTACTCTAATTATCATAAGGTCTTGATGTTTTTGTTTCATTTTCTATTTACGAAAAGAAGAAATGAGGCATCCAACTGAATGCGTAAACTTTCATTTACTTTAACAAGTATTCTTCCAGGGAATATTAAATTTCGACATCTTTTCTGAAAAATCGGGTCATGGTGGCAGGGGAGCACGATTAACGAGTTAAAAGTTATTCTCGTACGTTGATGCAAAATAATTGCGTCCAAACGATGAAATGTAGTTTTATAATAGCCGACTTACTCAAAAATCTCAGTTTTAATACAATTAGTACAAACAACATGTTCTAATAAAAGTAGCGAAGAACTTGAGAAGACACTCGGGTACCGATGGGCACGGTCCCTTCCAATAATAGACTTTAGATACATGAAGCAGACTTATCAAACTTGAATTAAGGCTCACCATAATTTTCCAACTTCTTGTCCTGTGCTAAATAATATTAATACTAAAATAAATAATAATAAACAACAATAATAGTAATAACCATCATCATTATCATCATCAAGTTAAGTACGATTATTCAACATTCCTTTCACAAAATTCAATAAAAAAAATTTTGAAGTATATTTCTATGTATTTATTCAGGTATCATTTTAGTATTTACCTTTCTCCATTTCAATAAGCTTATTTTCTGTTAAAATACAGCAATTGCGTTCATGAAAGCCTTTTTGTCAAATTGTATTTGTGATCTACCCCACAGTCAGCTGAAAAGTGTAATTCCATGCGAAACTGGATTGTTTAGGTTTGTATATGGTTTCACCTGAATTGACAATAGCATTGAATTTACCGTGCAACTTAACGAAAGTAGTATTGAATACAGCTAACTAGATCGTGAAAAGTAGAGTTTTTATGCCAAGCAAAGCTAACAGCAATTCGAAACTCAGCTTGATAAGTATACAAGTGCAGGACGTAAATGGATGCATTTAATTTTCCTCAGTCGATGTTGAGTTTTGTTAAATTCAAGGGATTAATTCAGGTGAATACGATATTCCCGACAATGCTACACTCCAAGACAATTCTTGTCCATTGCTTTGCAAATACCTGAAATTCGAAGCATCTTAGACAATGCAGCTTTTTCTGATAATAAAAACAAAAGATGGAATTTCAGTATCAGTGTGATACAGTATATTTCATTTCATTCATGGTATTGTCGGGTATCGATTACACCAGAAACACGAGGAATACAGTTACGTTAGCAAAACACACAAACGGTATTCCAAAGACATTTTATGAGTTATACCTTAAGAACAGCAGTCTATCCATGCTTTACAACCCTGCCGGCTCTCATCAACTTAACATAAATCTGTTGCTCGTTTTCAAGTAGTTATTACGTGCTTCGTTGATATATCTTTCTGATGAGACCCTGTCGAATTCTTCAGATGAATTCAGGTTCCTACGAAAGAGTCCATGACACATTTTTCTCCGTTAAACAAAAATACGGGAGATATTTTTCTCCTGTCATGGAAAATTATTTTGCCTTCAGTTATCGCCAATAGTTACGTTGTGTGCTTGTTACTTTTGTTGTATTGAACAACTTTTGAAGTCTGCAAATTGGTTGCGGTCGTGCAGTAACTATAATTGAAATTGTGAAAATTTTGATTGTGAGTGAAGATTATTCCTTTGGAATCTATTTTTCAAAAAGCTACGTAAATACAAACGTAATTTTGCTCCGATTATATAAGTTTGATTCATATATTCAGGCAGGAGTAGAAATGCATTTCGAACCATGGCGCACATATCTGTTAGAAACGTGGACATTCCTTGATTCAGTTCCATTAAGAAATCTCCCATCAGTTTCTCTTGTTGTACCCTGAGGCATGTGCCTGCATCGTTACCTGTTCTCTCGCGGACATAAGAAAACATCAGTTTTTGTAAATTTCCATTCATTCATATGGTCATTCTTCGAACCTTCACTTTCTCCACTTCTTTATATCAATTTCAGGGGATATGTTGAGACCAACACTCAGATCCTGACCCATAAGTGCATTAAGTACGCTTCTTCTCAAGCCATGATCTGTATGGATATTATTCCATTCTTCCTTTTTTCCCCACCCATGTCGTATTTATTCTGATAACCCTACCTTCCATGCTAGTTCGTGCGAATGCACCTTACCATCGCCTCAACCATGAATTACTCTCAACGATATAAAAGGACTCGGAATAGTTTGTTTAATTCCAGACATTTCTAATGTCGTGCAACGTATTCAAATCAATCAAGTAATGGAATTTATTTTCCAACCTGCCACATTAAAGCCCTCCTGGCTCAACAATGAGTTTAGTAATTTAATATAATTAGCAATTTCAACTTTATCCCTCTCATTTCCAGCTAACAAAACTCTATATTTTTTCTGATCTTTTCAGATTCTATTCTTCCCTTTTAATTTACGAATCTCTCCAACGTACCGTTTGTTACTCGCTTGGAATTTACAAATTCTTGCAGCCAGTTCCACCACGATCATCGTCTTCAATCCCTTATATCAAACACTTTCCATGTGTTTTTATTTCCATGCCATTTCCGCGTGAAACTTATCTTTGTCTCTTAATATTTCCTGACTTAATTGGATCGTCGATCTGAGGTGTCTGGCTGTACTAGGTGATTATTTCCACTATGCAGTGGCGTGCTACATTATTTTTTTATTCTCTGCAAGACCAAAGCTTCACAATATGAATTTGAAGAGTAGCTTTTTCAAGAAAAAAAGATAATTACATCATGCGACAATCTTCGATTAATTAGAATGAAAACAGCATGAAAGTTGCTATAATGGACGACAATTCTGTTCACAGATGCCTTTGGGGCTGTGGCATATATTGTAAGCCGCTGTTGTAACCTCCTAAATGCACTGATCTTCCAGCTGTGCATTTCTATGCCTCTGGAAACAACAGTCAATCCTACAGTTTTCATTCCCGATTTACTGCAATTCTTCCAGTTACACCTTGGTAATTTCAGATCTGTCGTGCATTTTCATAGCACCTACGCTTTTCTTTCCTTGGTCTATCATTTTTATTGCAGTTCAATCGTTCCACTCTTCCACTCCAGCACACTTCTCCGCATATCAACAGTTGTTCATTTCCAACATTTCCAACATTTCCAATCAAAGCGGAGTTTGATTGGAATGTAAATACTCTTCTCTCCTTTGTAAATGCCAGCTGACTTACTGAATATTTTCAACATCTTGATTTTCAACTCTGCATTCCAGCGCCTGTAGAATTTTGCTTAGATGAACGTGGAACTGGAACAAGTAAACAACAAGTGGGGTACTTCCCAAAAAAACATACTTTGGAACCATCAAAGGATAGTATTGGTTTACGTCGGAAATATATCATTAGGCGATGACGTCCATATCGGTTGAAAAGTGCTTTGCAAGACAAATCCACTTGTTAGTTCCTGCTGTGCGTCCTTATTCCTAACAGTGCATCACGTTGACCTAAACGTCTTGGCATAATGACGTGCATTTCTCCAAGTATCAATTACTTTCCAGGCAGTGAAATAAAACACTCGTTTCATTTTGGCATTAATACTTTTCTCTATTCCCCTTCAACGCTGACACAAGCAACCCCAATTATTGGACACCAGTTGTAATCCTTTGTGAAGGCAAAAGGTCATTCACGTGCCGATAACGAAGCTTGCCATAATATCATCATCACAATTATATTTCCCCTTGCACCGCTATTTTCCACAGGCAATATGGACGTAAACAATTATTTCGACAAGATGACATGCCGCATCATGTCAGACTGGTCAAGAAACTCAAAGTATCAGATGCCACGGTGCACATTTCAAAAGATTCGACAGTATAA
Source organism: Pristis pectinata (assembly GCF_009764475.1). NCBI lineage: Eukaryota > Metazoa > Chordata > Chondrichthyes > Rhinopristiformes > Pristidae > Pristis > Pristis pectinata. Next base: position 8,125,392 of record NC_067438.1, read on the forward strand.
TGATTAGCAGATGGCATGGGCAAATCAACCTGCCAAATGAAGCAAGTAAGCTCAAATTTCAGTATTACCACCGCAGTTTCCAGTGTAGTGAAACTGTTGTCCATGTCCTTCCGTTTTCTAGCATGAAGTTGTCCACAAGTTTCGTAATTTGTTAAACTTGGTTTTTTTTCTCTCTCTTTTACTCTCGCCAATTAAGCTAACGTCGCCCACAATAGCTTACCTCACTTTCGATGCATAAAATTGAGGAAATTATTTTCTTTCGTGTTTATGAAGTTGGATTTTAGGAAGTTTAATATTTTAAATAAATAAGGATAGTTTACTGGCCTGTTTCCCTACATTACCAGTTATACCATGTCAAATTGGCATGACGTGTACAGTTTTGCATATGAAATTCTATCTTAGAGTAACTGCTTAAACATAGTAGCAGAGCTCGAAATATTGTAGTTTGCACCCCAGTACACGATGGGGCTGCAAAGGCAGTTTGCAGATCTCTATGCTCCAGAAACAAGAATAAATAAACAGACCCAGCAGCGTATTGCAAGATTTCGGGAAGGATCATTCAAACGTCTATGCAGACATCCCACGGGACACGTGTTGCAGGAAATAACACAGCCAACGGTAATACAAGCAACGAAAACAAGTAGAAATCTCTACCAGAATATAACAAGTTCTTCCAGGTATTAAATAAAAAGAATGTAGTAAATTAAGGAACTCAATTTAATAAGGTGATGGAATTTGTTTAAAAGACATGCATTGATAAGGTTAGATGGAAAAAATATGTAGAAGATGCTTCCCTACAATCGGAGTGAATCTGTCGGGCTGAATGGCTTGCTTCTGTGCCCAAAACCCTACGAAGTATGTTTTTTTATTATTTATTAAGGCATAATCAATGAATCATTTACAGGACCAGTAACATCTACAGGGGTAAATATCTAATATGTGTTGCAGAATGCATAACTTTTTTTGCCAACATATATCAGGATTTAAACACCACTTTGTCAAGGCTTCTTACCTTTCTCCTTTAATTGATTTTCCTTATCTGTGAGCGGAACAAATATCATTAGCTGAGGGAAATATACTGATAATGTTTTTGTTGCTCGTAAGTTGTTCATTGGCAAAAGTGAATAGATTTTCTGTTATGATCATTATACTGGAGCATGACAGATTTTGTTGTGCATTTATTGTACTGGACCGAAATGCTGCGGTGATTCCCCGTCAGACGCTGGTAAAATCGTCTCCTGGTTCAGGCAGCAGGGAAGTCAGGCACATTTTGGATGTCATCCACCTCAAATCTCCCTCTCCCCATAGGGTCTCTGCAATAATTCTAAGGGCGAAGATCTAGCGTACGAAGCCGACGAACGGGGCACGAAACATATCCGTCCGTCTTTTACGTCAGAGGGGACCGCAAAATGTAACACTCCTTCAATAATTTGAATTTGCTCCTTTCCTGAATAAAAAGGAAAGGGATTATTTTCCTTTTATTCCACTTACTTTTAAAGTTTCAAATTGTGCTATGGCACTCAAAATTGTTTGAAATAAATTTAATAGATTTTAATTTGCTGAATGTATGATCATCAAATATTCAAAAAGTCAAGTGCCAGAAGGACGGTCCACAGTCCTGCATCGAAGAGATCTTCAGGAGAATTGGAAATACAGAGGCAAAGCGTTATTGTCCGGGCGAAGTGACAATAGTTTGCATTGGAGATGATCCTTCCAAGAATATAGTCTTCAAATTTCAATCAGATGTAACAATTTCAAGTGCATCCACGTTGCTTCGTGATTTGTAATTTCGTTAACCAATTACATTGGGTTAGAATTTGAGTAGAAACGCCAGTGAGAGCCTTGTGATATTTGTATCTCTCGATCTGACTCCCAGGTCAATCATATTTAACAGCTTTTCCACATCCGTGATGCATTATGGGCTAAATTGGGTACGGGTTAGGAAGTTGTGGGCATGCTATGTTGGCGCCGGAAGCGTGGCGACACTTGTGGGCTGCCCCCAGAATTCTCCACACAAAGCAGTTGCATTTCACTGTGTGTTTCGACATACATGTGACTAATAAATATACATTTTCTTATCTTATCTAATTGTTGAGGGTTTTAATTCTTCTACAAGCTCCTTTCAGTGTTGGTAATTCTTAATCATTCATCACGATGTCAGTATAACCGTCGATATTCTCATAGAAATCGTTGGTCGTGTCCTAATAACTGTGTGTCCGCATCTGTGTGTGTATGTGTGTGTGTGTGTGTGTGAGATGTAAAATAAAACGTCTGTTTATCCTTGTGTTTCAGTTTTGATACTCTAATGGAATTGCTTTATTTTCGTTAATTTGTAAACTTCGTGATGCAAACATTAACTACAAGTGTATTCTGTGCTCCTTTCCAAGTGAACAGATTCCCACAGAAATTTCAGTCAGACGATGATTAAAATTGATTGAGATGAAAATAATATTCATTGAGATGATTAAAATCCTGACTAATTACCAAATTTTGCTAGTCTGACTAGTATGACGAATTAACCGTGGGGAGGTAGCACAATGCATTGGATCTTTCTGAAAAATGCATGAAAACTCTAAATTAAAAGACACAACCCAGTATTGGATCGAAAGGTTTCCCGACAATAAGCACCACTTTCACACGATTTTTATGTAACTTTCAGCCTCTATACTACCTATTCACAAGTTCTGGCAAACGACTCTGAATATAATTGGATACGATGCAGCATGCTTGGAACCGATCACTATGACAAATTCCAAATATGATGGACTTTTGTTTTAGTCTTATTCTAAAGGAAGTCATTCCACTCACAGGCATTGAGAAAGGTAAGTAAATGTTCCAGGGGGCGTTGAATATACATGGATGTGATGTCACAAATTTCACTATCTTCCACAATTCTTCATCATTTTCGAAGGAAGGAAGCCAAATATTGAACACAGTTGCTGTTACACGCCTGACATAATAATTCGTAAGGACTTATTCACAAACCTGATAATTTAATATTATTTTCTAGTTCTGTTAAATTAAATAATGTAAGTAAGATTGTGCCACGTCATGAACCTTGCAAATCTCGTAGTTTGAACAGTATATTTTGTTGGCGGAAAGGGGTGTACGATAACACATTTTTCCCACCATCGAAATGCAACACAACGCTCGGAGAAGAATACATTTAAGGTTACAACAGGAAATGATGATGAAAGTACCTTGATGGTAAGACAGGTCTATGTGATTTTTCAACACGGTGGAATGAAGATAAGTCAGGATCTTTGATGTCTGTGACTCATTGCACCTCCCACTGACCCTTAATTGTTTCTACTTTGCTCTGTTTTCATCGATATTTGATATCAAAAAGCTATGCGGAGTACATGCCACATTATTCGTCATATGCAAATATACATCGACCACATAGATGTTGATAACCAAGTCATCTTTATTGTCCGAGCCCTGCTAATTTATCACTGTGCAAATCGTTGAAATGTTCGTCTGGAAAATGAATTGACACATCCCTTACTGGATCTTAATAGGTTATGTCATCTTCATTGCCGAGTATACTCAAGTCGAAAACTTTACAAAATCCGGTCATCCAGCCGTATTTTTACCTTAAGTCGGCAAGTTTTCTGCAGTAAATTATAATGTGAAGTTTGCACATTCCGTTTTTAAGGTTCTCCACTCTGGCAAGCAAAATACAGTGTCAAACCTGGGTTGATTGTAATTAAAATTATCAAGCAAATTCTACACGTAGTCAACGTGCTCTTGTATTGTGTCTGCCGTTGACAATAAGTTAACAAACTTGTTGAACTCTTCCTTGACACAATAAAATGTTCGTTAGTTATATGGCAAAGGAACCTCACGAAGATTAAGCCACCTACATCTATATTACAAGGCACTATGGTAGTTATCTCTCTGGACGACAAGAAGAAGTCTTAATTCAGTGAAGCTTTTAGTCCTGAATTATAACATGGTCAAGTTTGCATCTTTGAGTTCCTAATTTAAATCCTAGTATTCCCGAAACAATCTGGAAGTAATAGCACCAGTATAATACTGATGCTATCATGGGAAAAGAGGCAAAGGAAGACACGGACCAATGAAAAGTATTTTTGGCAACAATGAAATATTAACCAACAGTACCAAACTCTGATTTTTATGCACGTAGGGTTCAAAGGAAATAACTGAAATAAATATATATATATGTATATGTATGTATGTATATATATGTATGTATGTATGTATATGTATATATGTATGTGTATATATATATATATATATATATATATATATATATATATATGCTTGTTCATTGGTTAATAAAACTATCGATATTCTTGCTAGCATGAGGTTGCGGGAGTTTTCTTTGGACATAACAAAATTAATGGGAAAGGGCACGGTGGATTTGATGTCAATTCATGCGCAGGTCGCGACATTTTCTACTTGCATTTCTAAAGACTGTCTTACCTGACTGCTTTTCAAACATTTGATTCTCTGTCAAGAAAGAATAAATCCCCATTAATAAATAAAATAATTAAGAGTGCATAACATATCCAGGCCTAGAATACCATAATAATTTCACATATAAGCAATGAACTGAGGTTGCAAGTAATCTAAAATATCACAGAAGTTTTCCGGACATATCTAATCGCTCGATTAACATTTGAACGAAGAGAAAAGGGAAAAGTTTTCTTTTCTTGTGAATAATTTTCAATCATTCCAATGAAATGCGAGTTCCTGCAATTGAGTTTGATTTCCTCTCCATCTTTTTATTCAAGGAAGGATCAGAACGGAGTGGAAAACACGAAAGTATGCGAACTCTTGAAGTTAAGGTTGGGTGTGTGAGATATGGTGAGAATGGATAAATATGGCAGAGAACTGCAGAGAACTAAGCTTATTATTAGTGGCCAAGAAGAATGAATTCAGAAGCAAATACAGCATTGGAAATCTAAGATAAACGTCAGTGTGTACAGAACACTGTTAATTAACAAGACTAATATTGAAATAAAATAACAAAAACATCTTACTTTTTAGGTTAAAGTCGGAAAAAAATATTCAAATGAATTGGTCCATGCTGGATGAACCAACCAAAAATGGCATAAAGTTGAAGAATGAAATATGGAACGTTTCCCCTTGGAAAAATAAATGTTGGTCCTGGAATCCAAAGACTCAGCGTGCTCAATGGGATCTGCAGCGAGTTCCCGACCTCTGGGCTAGTTAGTAATGTTCTGCCGCTGCAGTTAGAGGCAATTTTTATGGACTCGCTGATCCCTGTCAGCTATTTTCAGATTTCCATCAAAATCGAGCAAACATATGGATGTTGCAATAAAATCAGAAAATACTTTAACACCTAGCAGGTCAAGCAAGTCTTCTATCCAAAAAGGTTAATACTGTTTCTCTTTCCACACATGCTGCCTGACCAGCTGAGTGGTTCCAACGTTTTCTGTTTTAATTTCAGATTTACATTATATGATGGTTGTTTTTATTTTTAAAAAGTGATTTACAGATGAAAGAAATATAACATAAATAGAAGAAAAGTTAAAATACACAACGTCGGGCTGCTCTGCTAAGCATTTATGAAGTTTCCAGCTTTTATTTCAGATCACTGTCAGTTGACTTCTGGGAAAATCGCGTACACGTTTCTTAATCTAAGAGCGATATTTTCCTGAAATTAGCTTAATTCTTCTTGGCAAAGCAATTCGACCAAGTTAATATTAGCTCTGTGTTTATTTTCTGCATAACTGAATGGGAATGATTGCATCCAACCTGGTGTGCGTTACTCAAATCTATGGCGTGTTTGAGCGTCGTGATTGTGTTAAGGTATCGAGACAAATTACTAATTGCCTCAGACGGTTACTTATTGCACCGATAATTCTGTATGTGTGTTAATGTTCGGCATGGAAATGTGACTATATTGCTCCGACACTACGTCAACAAGAAGTTGCACGGCTACCTAAAATAATATGTTTGTACTGCCTGTAAAGTTTTCTATTTGTATGTTGATCATTCTGACAGACAGAGGATAAAATGCCGAAGCATTTCATAAATAGAAATCTGCATTGTAAAGTAAAACATCAGTGCATCGTCTTCTATCGAATTCGGCTTTGAAATGTTTGTACCATCAACATTTAGAATCTTCAATAAAGAACCATACCATATGACTCAGATGTTGTATCGGTATGTATTCACTCATCTGTGTTTATTTACTAGCCCTTACCATATTGGTAATAATCCCTGTTAACCCTGTGACTGGTCTGTTCCTCTACGGTCTGCCATTTTCAGGTTCACGGTGGGTCTTCAGATACCTACTCTACTGTGCAGAAAATAAAAGTGTCTCGCTACCACTTTCGGATTGCAATGCGACATCGCATTATGTCAGGCCTACTTCATACAGCAGATCCATTTTTCCAATCCCTCTCATTATTCCGTCACTCACACAGAAATGCCTCAAATCTTGCTTCCTCGGATAGGGTACAATTCACAGAAAAATTTATTCCTCTCGCCAAGTATGCTTTTGAAAAACACTTAACGGAAATCTACAGAAGCTGCACCACAGCCTACATACAGTTACCCTGTCAGAACCATTTTTATCAAATAGACTTGCTTTTTCTTCATAGAAGATATGATATGATGAATCACAACACTGACAACCCTTGATCCTTGATTATTTTGGATTTAGAATTTTTATTATGATAATTGGGAGTTTGCTCCAAGATAATTCAACATTACTCAAGAAATAAAGTCGACCTAAATCAATGATTGCCTGAGGGTATTCTGGAAACCATCGTTCCAATTTACTTTCAGGAATAAAGGCATTTCTGAGTTTAAATGGTGGAATTTAAATGGTGGACTCTTAATGGATCTCTTCCGTATTACGATTGAAGATCAATATCTTGCACGTACGAACTTATTGTTGCTCTGTTATATGAATACACTATGATTAGTGTATGGATGTGTGTGAAAATTTGTTTCGATATCTGCAGGTACAGCATTCCTGAATATGAAATGATATTTCTGACATTTTTCAGTGTGTCAAAAAAGAACGTCCTCTTTTTTTTTTCCTTGTTGCTTGACCATTTAGATGCTTTGCTTTGCAGCTTCTAAAACAGCATTCTCACCTCTTTCGTCACGTCTGTTCAGTTCTGTAAGCGCAAAATCTTTCAAGTTGTAGGCATGTTTCATTGCAATACATAACAACAATCTATAATCAATTTAGTTTAGAAATATGTTCACTGTCGCTTTACCGTGCGATCATAAAAACAGTTAAAATATTACTTATAACATTTGCACATCTGAGAATTTAATTTGAGATCCTCGACGGAAATATTTATGTTCCTTATTTCTGATTAAGTAAGAGAATGGCGTACCAAAAGGAGGATAAACTATGTGTCAACATCACAGCAAGTTGGATTAGGCGATCCCCTTCCAAGCTTTGTGACTATACCACTGCCTGTGTTTGAGAATCTTTTGATGTAAAATCGTCTGCTGCCTTTAAAGCATCGGCACCTACGATATTCAATTCAATGGCTGAAGCAGTATTATCTGTAAAACAATTACAGCATAACTCTGGCTCACATATCCACAAGCTAACACGTACTTCATGTTTTAACACACAAAATGTTGGGGAACAGTGGGGCAGGCAGTATCTATGGAGCGAAATGGACAGTCGAGGTTTCGGGTCCAGCTTTCTCATCTGGACTGGAAAGAAAGGTGGGAGATCGCTGGTATAAAAATGTGAAAGGAAGGGGTGGAACAAGTGCTGTCAGGTAATAGGTGGATCCAGATGAGAGAGTGATAGGCACATGAGGGAGGGAGGAGAGTGGGAATTATGTCGAAAGCTGGAAGATGACGGGTGGAAGTAACAAAAGGACTGAAGAAGATAGAATCTGATAGGAGAGCACGGTGGGGCATGGAAAGAACGAAGGGAGATGGGGAGCGGAAACAATGGGAGAAGCGTGTGGGCGATGAGCGGACGGGAAGGGTAGGGAAGGGAAAGAGATAGTGTGATGGCGGCCAGTTGGATCAGGAGGAGAGAAAAGAAAAGAGGGAGGAAAGGGACAGAGGAGAGTGGTTATCGGAAGTTTGAGAATCTGATGTACATACTGTCAGGCTGGAGACTGGCCAAGAGGAATATGAGGAGGTGTTCCTCAAATCTGAGTTTAGCTTTAACCTGGCAGTGGAGGAGGCCGTGTACTTTCTGCTCTTGCTTTTCACGGCGGTGGAACTTCACGTCTTGCTGAGTAAGTGTTGGCAAATTTATGCAGTCGTGCCAACTTCAGCAACAGTTCGACTTTACATTCTATTATAGGATAGCTAAATTGGAGAATTGGCTTGTTTTGCCATTCCAATGTACACAGAATTATATTTCTAATATTTAACATGTTCGAAAAATATTCTATCTTTCACCAGACATTGCAGGTAGAATAAAGTGATGCCTACACATGATCACGTATTGCACACGCCAGCCTTTATTTTGTTTTGCTGAACATTCTGCCAGTGACCATTGTTTCAGTACGTAATGGATGAGTGTTTTTATGCCATCCGTTATTAACTATCGTATAACTCTGCACTTCAGTTCCGTGCAAGTTACTATGAGTAGAGAATAATAAAATAATAATGTAAGTAACATCAGCCACCCCCCCCCCCCCGTTGGAATAAGAATAATTTGTGAATCATGTTATTCTTGAGGAAATATTAAAAAAGTCAGCCTAATAACAAACTGATTTAAACAAAGGGCAACGGACGACGATAGACTGTGGAAAAAGGAGCGGGAAATAATCCCATTTAAACTTACCCTCCATTTTCTCTTTAAGCTGGTTTTCTGCAACAAACGTAATGGAGGTTACCAGATACTTGGTTGCCGAAAATACACCAAGAAATATCTCATCTATCTTCGAGATATCAATTTTGATCAACGAAGTTCGAATGGTGTTGAATGGGCGCTTCGGGGGAACTCATGCGAAGTACATATGCATAAAATGCCGGGAAGCAAGCTATAGATGCATTTCATGCTCCCGCTTTCCACACTCCCCCCTCCCCACCCCCCACAGACACACACAGAGAAATTTATTTCCACGGTGCTTGTTTAATTGGGGAATTTTGCTGAAAAATGGTGAACTGAGGTACACACCATAAACATCACAAAGTGGTTGAGACACGCAACAGGTTAGGTAGCCTATACGGATACAAAAATAGATTTAAAATTCCACGGGTGATGTACCGGAAGATGAGAGGATGTCTAATAAAAGCTAATAAAGGGCTGAAAGGACAGGCACGGGATATGCAGGCCGGTGAGCTTTATATCGGGAATAAGAAAGTTACCAGAGGGGATTTCGACGAACAGGATCAGCATTTGTAAAAGCGAGGACTGGTTAGGAGTAGTCACCGTGGCTTTGTGTATACAAAATCGTGCCTCTCAAATTTCATTGAGGTTTTTTGAAAAAGTAACGGAGAAGCTTGACAATAATACAACGGTAGACATCGAGAAATAGACATTAGCGAGGTCTTTAACAAGGTGGTATAGTAGGCCAGTTTGGAAGTTTAGATTACATTGGATGAAAGATGAGCCAGAAAACTGGATACAAAATTGACTTGGTGGAGGGAGACAAAGGGAGGAGAGTGAAGGGTTTTTGTCCACTCAGTTTGGAAGCCTTAGACCAGTGACCTGCCATAGTTATCAGTGCTGAGTCCACTGTTGCTTGTCTATATGAACGACTTGGATAAAAATCTGTCAGCATGGTTCGTAACTTTTCAGATGACACCAAAATTGTCGGTGTAGTGGACAGTGCATAAGGCTGTTTAAGATTACAACAGGAAGTATATGAACTGGGAAAATGGGCCAAGGAATGGCACACAGAATTTAACTCGGGCAATTGTGAGTTGTTGTATTTTTCCTAAGTTAAATCAGAGCAGGACTTATAGAGTAAATTATAGAGCCCTGATGAGCATTACAGAACAGAAAGGCCAAGGGTGTAAGTACATGGGTCTTGGGAAATGGTGACACTGGTAGACAGAGTGGTGAAGAAGGAATTTGGCACGTTTGCCTTCGTCGGTCAGGGCATTGAGTACAGGAATTAGGACGGCATGTTGCAAATATAAAAGTCGTTGATGAAACCACACTCGGAGTATTGTGCTCAGTTTGATCACCCAGCTATGGGAAGAATTCCATTAAGCTGGAAAGGGTGCAGAAAAGATGCACGAAAATTCTACCATTTGAGTGATTAGCAGAGGCTGGATAGGCTGGGACGTTTTCCCCGTAACGTATTAAGCTGAGTGTTGGCCTTATAGAAGTATATATAATCATGAGAGGCACAGATAACATGGGTTGTCACAGTGTTTCCTGCCAGTGTAGGGGAATCTAAAACTAGAGTAGATAGATTTAAGTTAAAAGGGGAAGGATTTAGGAAGGACCAGAGAGAATTTTTTTTTCACAAAGAAGGTGGTATATGTATATGGGACGAGCTGCGATAGGGAGCTGTTAAAAGGCATTTAGAATTCCATGCGTGGAACTTTTTTCGAGGTATATGAGCCAAACCAAGGCAAAAGTGACGAGCTTGGTAAAATATATTGTTCGGCGTGGACAAGTTGGGCGGACAGGCCTGGGTCTGTGCTGTCTATCTTCATGACTCCGTGAAACAGAACAAGGCTGTTTTTTTTTCATTCCGTTAATTTGATGAAATGAATTGTACATCCTTTCTGTAATTTGTTGCTGATATACCCTTACGAGTACTATAGTTTTACTGTTACAATGCTCCTCATAGATGTTATGCATTAACCGAGTCATCAAGTTCACAAAATATGTCAAGGTCTATGCAGAATTCCCACATTAAATAACATCTACCTACCCAGGTTTTCGCGTACTTTTTCAAGGTCTGAAAACAATGATTCGTATCAATCTGACAACGTTCTAATTCTGGGTTCATGTGCTTATATTGGCATACTAACTTTATTGGTAGCCGCGTCATAATGAAAATCACAAGTAGAACTGGGAAGCATTACCCCTGTGGTGCCTTAATTTCAGTTACGTCTGACTATTGGGGGAAATATGGCGCTGTGTCCTGGGTTTGTTCTAACATTGGAATTTGGACTGTCTTGGACGATATTGACGTGTATTCTATGCCTTCTTTCAATTACTTCCCGTGATCAAAACGCTTGTGGTGCAATTTGTTAATTGCTATTTCTTCACCCGTCCCTTTGCACACAAGCAGACAAGCCAGTTTTTGATCGTTATATTACTGAGATCTTCATATTTGCTGAAGAAAATGCAGCGGGAATTTGTGACAGATGTAATTTTATCTGATTGGTTTATGCGCCAATTGCTACATTCGCATTTTGGAAAACTGGCTCATTCGAACAAAGACAAAACGAGTCATTTAATTGTTGTTTTCCTCAAAAATCTAAAAAAAAGATAATACACTATGCAACTGCAATGATAGCAATTGAATATGTATATCTGACATAAATTTTGTTTTAGCATTTGAAATTTTTTTGCACTCAAATTGATGAACAGTTATTTAAATGGTTAAGCTAACGTATTGTAGTAGAGGCGTCAGAATTTAATCAATTACGTTAAATGATTTATTTGGTGTCACATTTATGTACGTTCTTTAATTCGATCTCAATTAAAAATGCAGTCATGGAATATCACCTTTCACCGAATGTTATGTTACTTTCTGCTTATTTGACACAGCATTAAAAGTGTAAACGTGCACATTAATATCTTTACATTAAACAATTAATATTTTGGGACTTTCCCCTGTAGGTATCGACATTAATGCATCTACCTCAGTGGTCGTCCTTTAGATTTACAAAAGTAAAACTGTTTATCACTTTAACAACGACAAAATTCGTTGAGGCAATCTTGGAAAATTATTCATCTTTAGTCAAACGTTGAAATTGGTTGGGTGTGCAGGAAATCTCGTGAATATCGGTGTTAACGTATGCCATTCCAAAATGCATTAAATGTGGCACTTCAGAAGCCACTTCTTTCGAGAAATGACAGCAATTCATCTGTTTCTTTTTTGAAAATTAATGGAAATGATTGGTAGTAACATTACCTTTAACTTGAGCGATCTTATTGACTGATTGAGATATTAAAACAAAAAAATATCATGAGGCCTTTGGTATGATTACTTACTGATTTCAATAGTAACAAAATTGCAGCATGTAATAATAAATTTCAAGAAGTAAAAGACTACTAAAATTAGCGACGTTGAAATATACCAATAAGATTAACATCGATTAACTTTGCTGCAGTCCTCCAGAATTCAATGATTATTGCTCTGAAGAGTCGTTTTTTTTTTAATAAAAGCAACATTACGCGAAACAACAGCTAGATATTGGATAAAGGAAAGTGCACCGCCGCTATTCAAGTAAAGAAACAGAAAGTGTGAAACTTTTGACAGCTTAATATATCTGTCACTAGAAAAATAATGGAACGTATTTGAAAAATATGATTGGCTTGACATTTTGGAGAGGATAATACAATCAAACAGATTGAACACACTCGAAAAGCTTTTCACCAATTTAGGGTGCACTTGGAATACTATGTGCAATTTTGGTCGCTACACTATAGGAAGTGTGTAATTGCACTGGAGAGAATGCAAAGATTCACCAGAATTTGGGCTTGATTGGGGGACCTTTTATCCGGACGGATTGGATAGGCTGGATTTGTTTGCTTTGGAGAGAAGGGCCTGTGGTGTGACCTAATAGAAGTAGAAATATTGTGAGAGGTAACGGTATGGTAGAAATACAGAATCGTTGTCCCGTGGTGGAGCTATCATAAAGAAGATGCCATGGTTTTTAGGTGACAGGTAGGAGTTTTATAGGAGATCTGAGAGGCAAGTTTTTTTCACAGAGTGTTTGAAATCTGGAACGCGCTGTCAGAGGGGGTGGTAGAATCAGACGCCATCATTGCGTTTAAGATTTGACAGACACTTAAATGAACAAGGAATGGAAGAATACCGTCTGAATGTGGGAAAATCAAATTAGTGTAGATTGACAACAAGGTAGGCATGATCTTGGTGAGCAGAATGGCCCGTTTCTGTGTTGTATGGCTCGCAGATTGCATTAATCTATCATAAGCATAAGCGCACTAAATTGATACTTTACTGAATTCTATTCGAAGTATGTCAATTCCTACGACAAAAAGAAAAATAGTACATAGCTTTATTTTTCATTTGCTGTCCTCCTTTTTGCGTCCTCACCAAATTTGATTTCACCTACTTAATGTTTAACACATGATTAAATTAACTGCATATTCTGAGCCAGTAAACTCAGTACTGTCAGTTGATTTTGTTACTTATATGTAAGTGGTCGCTGATGGCTATTCTTCCAAATTCGAGCCGCGGAAGCACCGAGGATCTATCAGCAGTTCGCCAGCTACCAAGTGTTTCCTATCGGTATTTCCAAAAATCTTCCGACAGGAAATAATGAGTATTCGCTGTACAAAGCTCAGCTGATTGAGAAACTGATTAGCTTCTGAGAGTTCATAATCAGAAACATAGTGTCTCTGAATGTCAGCACCATGGTTGTCTGCTCCATCGTTAGTCTGACCATTGAGCCACCAAAATAGCTGACGGGTGTCAAATTATTTTTGCTAGTTGTCTTTACCTTCCATTACGAAACGCCCAACCTCCTAATTTTATTTTGCAGCAACTGTATATTAATGGTATGAAACCAAACAATCAAAGTTTCATTGTGTGTGTGTGTGTGTGTGTGTGTGTGTGTGTGTGTGTGTGTGTCTGTGTGTGTGTGTGTGTGTGTGTGTGTGTGTGTGTGTGTGTGTGTGGGTGCGCGCGCGCGTGTGTGTGTGTGTGTGTGTGTGTGTTAGTGGGGAGGGGCAGGTGAAAGGTGCTTTATTGGTTAATAACCTTCTAGGGAATGTATTTTTTTAATTGAAGTCTCATAATGTGAGCGATCACCCATTGTATAGTTGATTTCCTGTTCCTACTATCGCGTAGATTGTGGAATATTCAGATGAAATTTATTAATTTATTTTGACCAGAACTTACATTAAAATAAACGACCAGATACTAACAGGAAGAGAGAGAGCAACTTTCTAAAGATAAAATGGGCACAATGTGAGATAAGAAACACTTCGGAGCTACTAATGAACGGTTATTCTGATAGAACGCATACATTTTTAAACAATGTTATGTGAAACTCAGCGTCAAAATTCAACAGTGAAATGTATATCACCGGAAACAACAGAATGTGAAAGGTAAACTCAAAGTATGGTTGAAATTAGTACGTGCGGTCTTCTTCTCCATGCTTTGTTATATTCTTGTATCTGTTCATTGTGGTGCCTGACTGAATTCCGTGTATGATTTCTGTGTTTCTCATGTTATCAAATAATTTTGTCTGTACGCAATAAATATAGCTTAATTGTTGCTTACTCAAATCAATACTACCATGTCATAACGACACAAACTTTCCATCTGGAAGCTTTGGTTGCATAAAGTACCGACAATCCCCATTTGACATTCAATTCTGGTGATTTCTAAGCAATAATACGCGTTATGTAGGGATGGCGCACAGACATCAACATAATGTTACATTACATTACCGACTGCACTCAAAATTGTAGAGCTTTGTATATATACCATTTATTTGATAGGTCTTCTTTTTCTTAAGTTCAAAGAGATTTGTATACATGCCACGAAACGGGAATCAACTTTATTTCTATTATGTGCGCAATGTTTGATTAAATGACAACTAAGCAAACCAAAAATAATGCTGACAATTTTCTGATGACGAAGCTAATAATTCCAGGTCGCCAGTGTGTAAAATGATTATTTTTGTCGACGCAACATAATGTAATAATTCCGAGAAGAAAATTCTTTACCTGATGTTTGTGGAGCAAGACTTCTTCTCATCTTTGAAACGTCTGTAAATAAGGCATACAAAATGATTAAACTGTCAATTATAAAGTACGATGTCTTGTTTAAAATTTGCGAATTATAGCATGTCTTTAGTAGTTATCCTTCCTCTTTGTTTAAGACTTTCTTCTCCAGAGATGAGGCGATTATCGTTGATTTTTAATGAGAATGTATTGTTTCGGAACAGGAATTATCAATGCAGAAACAGCAGCATTACATATAGCGCATACATAAGCCTGTGACGATCTGCACGGAAAGGTAACACTTTATTCTCTTCAAAACGTTGATTTTCATAAACGTTTCTTGATGACATCCAGATTAATCCATTGATTTTCAATTAAAATAAATTTATTTATATGAAATATAATATTTATGAGCTCATAGCAACCGTGCTTCCAGCTAATTATTTTTATCCTTCATATTTTGTTGAAGTTGAAGAACAGATTTCCTCACGTGTCATTTGCAAAATTTGCTTCAGGGCGTTCAGTTCTGAGAAACAAAAGATTTTACATTTGGTCTTGTAATATTGTATCAGTAAATTCGCTGGCAGCTGGAGATGAATGAATAAATGAATGAATAATAATAAAAAGAGAGATAGAGAATTTTTCAGTTGCTATTTATTGGGGACCATCTGATAACAACATGTTAAAGAGTTAACGTGTGATATGACAATAGAAGCTCAAGTTCAAATTTCGCCATGTCCCAATCAATCTACTTACCACTTTCTTTTTCAAAGCTCGTTTCTTCTGTTTGAGAAAAAAATGCACATATCAGGGTAGGGTCTACGTATTACATCGAGAGAATAATCATGGATAACTCACTTTGCGAAATGCTTGACCTTTGGAATAAGTCATGCGATTTGTTTCCAGTTTGGGACAAACTTCCACCCACTTAGAAAGCAGACATCTGAAAACCCGTGCATTATTTATGTCAAGTGTCAATTTATCCAATTTTGGCTGCAGTACTCAGAAATTCTCAACGACAAAGGAAGCAAATTACAGAAAAAAAAACCTTTGCAAGCTTCCCATGGCAGTGTTCTAATTAATAAGCATGTGAAAAGAAGTTCTACTGGTTGCAGTAATTTGTTTGGGATGTGCATGATTGGGAAGAATGTTTTGTAGTTCGCAACAACTTGTTTTATATTTCCTTCTCTCGGCAGTGAAGATTTAGATAATGGCGGAGTTAATGTAAATACTCAGCTGCAGGTCGTCTTTGAATATTTCACTGAGATCGACATCATTTATCGCTTAAAGC
Source organism: Pristis pectinata (assembly GCF_009764475.1). Classification (NCBI taxonomy): domain Eukaryota; kingdom Metazoa; phylum Chordata; class Chondrichthyes; order Rhinopristiformes; family Pristidae; genus Pristis; species Pristis pectinata. Next base: position 8,141,507 of record NC_067438.1, read on the forward strand.
AATGGTCAGCCATAATATACCGCTCAATTCCAGCTGAAAGTGCGAAATGTCATTCCATTCTATTTGTACAAGCATTTGCTTTGTTCAGAAACAGATGTGTTTTACGAAACAGTTTGCGGTCCATTACAGTCTACAGACTATTTTTTTTCATCTGAACTATCATTGTAGAATAACATCGCAACTGTCTTGACAACAAATCATAGAGAATTATTGTGCACACAGAGATGATTTTCAATGCATTTCAAGGTATAAATATCACGAATGTATACAAAGAAAAACCCAGAAACATTCAGTGGTATTAATTTGGAAGGAGAAATTTTGCCTCCATATGAGAGCCATCCAGCGAATTATATTTCTTTATCTTATTCCTATTGTTTTTTACATTATTTTTGAGGTACTTACTCAACTTTCATTTGACCAGTGACTGCTTTACAATATTATTACCGTAATATATTCCAAAAATTAACCACGCACACGTACAAAAACTACTGGATTTTGGACCATCTCCTTTCGATCTCTTCTCTCCTTCACCCAACTGCTACTGAGAACACTTATTCTCCAAGACTCCTCGACAGACTCTTTACAGTTTCAAGTGTCTGTATGAGATCCACTCTCAACCTCCTCAGTTCCAAGAAGAAGTTTATGCGGTATATTTACATAACTAAAATGCCTCAGACCTGGAAGAATTTTAATTTGTGTGTTCTTCACCCTCTCTCAAGTCTTTAGATTTTTCATGATGCTCCAGTTGTGGCCAAAGCAGTGTTTTAGAAAGTTACATAATTTCCTTGAAAACAAAATGGAAAGTGATTACATGATCTAACGCCAACAAAATAAAAAAAACCTCTGACCTGCATCTTTAAGTTTCTTTCTCAGTTGTTCGATTTCTGTGAAGATAAAGCATTTTGTATGTTGTAATTAATGATGCGTGCACTCGTGGCATGGTGAAAAGTAAAGGTATGTCCTTCTGAAAGTTGATGATTGATTAAGAATAAATTCTGGTGAATAACTACGAAGATCATGAAGATTGAAAAGTTATGGCAAAAATCACCGACGTCAGAATGAAACTGATATAGAAAAAACATTCGTTTACAATGATGACATTAAAAGAGCAATGTTCCACTTAAAGCAATGCAATAACAAATCAAAACAATGAAAAACCCTGAGATATGTGCAAATAACAAGCATGTTAAGGACAAAACTATTAAACAACAATGAAGAAAGAATGAGCAGATCTTGCTGATGGATAATGTGAGATTCCACACAAAGACGTAGGTAGACAGAGTACACCTGCAAATAAGATGCGGACTTCCACCGCTGTACGTTACAATTTGGAATGCCTCGATGAGAGCTGTTGGAATAGAGGCACTTCAACTCTCCCCATCAACTCTTAGGAATCTGGTGATGTTACGAAACATACTGAGCTGAAGAGCTGGGATCTTTTTCTCTCAGCTTGACTCTTGCCATAGTGGTCACCCCATTCACATGCGGACTTTCACGAAAAAGATGAATACAGATAAGTATTTTGTTACCTTATTACTTTACTGTTGTTCATATTTTATTGAATTTCAGGTTGAATATGTTTTCAAATAAGTCAATTGCATTGTAAATGCTTGTTATCATTTCTGCATTTTTCACCTGCATCTAAACATCTCTGTTCATCAAAGGCATGTAGAATTATTGGGATATGCTGGTGCATTAGAGACAGAGAGTCATAAAATCAAACAGCACAGAAAAAAAACCCTTTCGGCCCAGTATTCTTATGCTCACTATGAACTTATTAATAATAATCGCATTCCTAAACACTTTCTTCGAATACTTAATGCATTGGCAATTCAAGTGGTCGTTCAGACGGTTCTTAAATTGCGTGAGAGTACTTGCCTCCACTACTTTAGTAGGTAGTACGCTGCAGATTTTAACCACTCTCAAAATTTAAAACTTCTTTCTTAGATTCCCTCTGAACTTTTTACTCTGCACACTTAACCTATGACTTTAGCCCACTCATAATGTTGCAAGCCTTCATCAAGTCCCCAATCTGCATCCACTGCTCCCAGAAGAGCAGACCCAGCCCATCATGTCTCTATTCATAACTGAACGGTTGCATCCCGGATAATATCCTAGTATATTACCTACTTACCTTCTCCAGTCCAAACAGGTAATTCCTACGGCATGGCTTCTCGGAATGTCCACATTATTTTATATGTTTTATAAAATTTTCGAAACCTCCCTGCTATTTTAATTTCTGCCACGACTAATGAAGGCAAACATCCCATATGTTTTATTTTTTCACCACCCTGTCTGCAGGTGCTGCCATCTTCAGGGATCTGTAGACCTGTACAATTTCCCTTTCTTCCTCAATTCTCTTTAGAGCCTTTCCATGTCCGATTCTTTTCATACCCCTCAAAATACATCACTTCACTTGCATCAGGATTAAATTCCATTTGTCATAGTTCTGTCAAACTTACCAGCTAATCAGCTTCACTTTGCTCACGGTCTACCATCCTTACTTTCAAAACACTACCAGTTTTCGTGTCACTTCCTAATATACTAATCATTCTTCCTCCATTCGCGTTTAAGTCATTGTTGTATACAACTTACATCAAGGATACATGACAGATCCCGGTGAAACACTACTCCAGACAGACTTCGTAGAAGTAACTCTCCACCACTACCCTCTTTCTCCTACTACAAAGCCAAATTTCGATTCAATGTGCCAATTTTCCTTTAGTCAATTGGGTTCTAGCCATTTGGGCCAGCCGTCCATTCAGGACTTTGTCAAAGGCCTCACTGAAGTCCAAGCAAACTACGTCAACTGCACTGCGGTCCTCAATATATTTGGTTAGTTATTCAAAATTGCATCAGTCAATCAGAATCTCCCAGCAGCAAATCCGTGCTTATTACTCATGATCAAACCGGCCTTTCCAAATATAGATTAATCCTATCCCTCAGAATTGGTTCACTAATAATCCTACCACCACCACTATCGTGAGACTTTCAGGCCAGTAATAATCTTAATGAAAGTACCAAGGTGAGGATTTGCTGTTGCACCATCTTCAGAATACACTGCATTTCTCGCTTAAGTTCCTGCAGCAATATTGGTCTATTACGTGATCTCAACAATTAAGAACAGCAAAGTCAGCAGATTCATAGGAACATTAGCAGGTGCAGATTTTCCATCCACACCGCATGCCATCCTGACTTGGAAAGAAATAAATTTGTGTTGGCATGAATTAAAAATTTATTTCATCCCTGTTCAATCCGTGAGTTAAAGCTGCCTGTAAATTAAAAGGGATCACATTCTTCTTCGTTTATCTTAATATATCGTTTTGTTAGTCTGCACTGTTTATTTGAAATAAAGTTAAGAATTTAGCATTTCAGTGATAGCAGACCTGTCCACAGAAAAATGGAGATAATGCGGGTAATCGGGCAATGGGGCACACAACCTGTTAACTGCCTCTGCCTGCGGTATCCTTCTGTATTCCGCTCATGTAATCTAGTTCAACGTCGTTTACAATTAGCCCTTATCTTATCACTAATGTCATGCAGTAATTCAAAGATATTACCTTTTAGAAAACAAGATATTTCTAAGTGTTTATAATACGCGTTTACCTGTGTCTTTCTGTGTGAGAGATCTGTCTGTTCAAAAGAAAAGTATCATATTTCAGTGAACAGATATCAGCTTCATGCTAGTCTGTGGGAGTAACATCCTACTTTGAAATCTACATCCGAAACGATCAAAACTAACAGATAATGGTGCCAATTATGGCAATGGAAACAACTACATGGTCCAAAATGTTATTGGTTTTCTGAAACTTTACTGAAGTAAGTGAAACTACATCATTGCAGTACTATTTCCAGCAAGATGGTGGACTAAATGCTAGTGTAGTTTCTTTCTCGCCATTCTTAACAGTGGTAATTTAATGATATTTTCATAAATATAAAATGAGAACAAAGAAAATGAACGCTTAATTTATTGTATTCCTTTTTGGCAGTTTTGGAAGCTCATATATACTACAACCAAACATACATATTTGGGCTTTTCCACGAAGTATTCCTTGAATGTTAGTCCGAATAACGGTGTGTGTAAAAAGGATGTAAACCCATTTGGAAAAATACTGAAGATTACGGCTCAGTTTAAACCCGATCAGTTGATTTATATGTTTTGAGTCTATTTCTGGTTTGGGCAGTTTGTTATTTTGACGACATTAGAAACCGGAATAAGGCTGGATATAACAATGAGTTAATGTCAATAAAATGTAACCATTTACATTTACGTTGGACGAAAATTCTGAATCATAGTGGTGCAATCACGTTTGTTGTAGTCGAAAGAAGGACTTAAATTGATATTGTGGCCACGATTAAACACTCTGAGTTTCCAGAATTTCCTTTTTTCATGAAGGAAGTCGAAATTATGTGCACGAGAAAGCGAGGTAAGAAATACGTTGGAACAGATGAACGTTCTTTAACTCCGAGTGATTATTTCAAAATTTATTGAAATAATGACTTAACTTTGCTTAGAAAAGAAAAATCCATCATAAGTAACTGCCCTTCACCCCATTCTTTTTCCCACTTTCAGAAAAGATAGCAAAAATCATTACCGCCGAGAGGATGAACAAAAAACAAATCAGTTATTTTTCATGCAGTGCAAAGATTTAGTTTAACATGGTTATCAGTCACATTCCATACCTCTCCCAATATTTGAGCATGGGCATGAAGCCTTTAAAACTGTAACAACGATTCTTATTTGAGAGCTTTCATATAGCACATCAGAACACAAAATAACTATTTCTTCTCCAGATAGACGCCATGAAGTTGAGTATCATAAGAACCATCTGGAGATACTACTCCAGATTAATCTTGTCCCTAAGATTCCTCTCTAATGGCTTTCCCACCACTGGCGTAAGATCAACCGGTCTATAATTCCCAGGATTATCCCTTCTATATTTCTTGAACAACCCTGAAAACATTGTCAGTCTCTAAATCAAGGTTTCCACAGAGTTATCCACAGATAAATTGTAGCGTTCCAAATTAGCAATGGCAATTTTTGCTCACTCATGTTTTTAAAGTTCTCTCTCAGATGTTCCAGCTCTGAAAGTAAATTAAGACACATCTATTATATTCCATGTTGATGATACATGTAATTTGTCCTCTTGACGCTAAAGCAGAGGAGAAATGCAATGGATGAAACCTTCTGGGCCCGGTCTCAGCATGGTTAAATCCTTTACTGTTCCTATGCACGTATCACCTCACTGGAAACCTGGAGGCGTCCGAAGGACAAACTGAATAAGTATTTGGCGTCAGTTTTCGCTGTGGAAGACACCAGCAACATGCCATGAATTCGAGAGAGTCAGAGGGCAGAAGTAAGTTTAGTCGCTATTAATAAGGAGAAGGTGCTTGGGAAGCTGAGAGATCCGAAGGTAGGTCCCTGGACAGAATGGACTACACTACAAGGTTCTGAAAGGAGTATTTGAAGAGACTGTGGAAGCATTAGTAGTAATCTTTAAAGAATGCCTAGATTCAGGAATGGTTGCAGAAGATTGGACAATCACAAGTGTCACAATCGCAAAGGGAGAGAGGCAAAAGACAGGAAATTATAAGCCAGTTAGCTTGATTTCAGTGGTTGGTTAAATGCTGGAGTCCATTATTAAAGATGAGATTTCGGGGTACTTGGAAACACATGATAAAATAAGCCGAAGTCAGCATGGCTTGCCCGAGGGAAAATCTTGCCTGACAAATCTGTTGAAATTCTTTGAGGAAGTAGCAGGCAGGATATACAAGGGAGAGTCAGTAGCTGTTGCTCACTTGATTTTCTGCACATGAGTCTCCCGGATTGGGAGCCCGTGGTAATGCAGGAAAAGTACTAGCATGGATAGAACATTAGCTGCCTGACCGAAGGCAAAGAGTGGGAATAAAGGGGGCCTTTTCTGGTTGGTTTCCGGTGACTAGCGGTGTTCCTCAGGGGTCTGTGTGGGGTCCGCTGGTTTTCACGTTTTATGTTAATGATCTGGATGACAGAATTGATGGTTTTATGGCCACATTTGCGAATGATACAAAGTTGGATGGAGGAGCAGTTAGTGTTGAGGAATCAGGGAGTCTGCAGAAGGACTTGGACAGGATAGAAGAATGGGCCAAGAAGTGGCAGGTGGGATACAGCGCAGGGAAGTGTGTGGTCATGCACTCCGTGGAAGCAGTAAAGGCCGAGACTATTTTACAAATGGGGAGCGAATTCAGAAATCAGTGCAAAGGGACTTTGGAGTCCTAGTGCAGGATTCCCTAAAGGTTAAATTACAGGTTGAGTCGGCAGTAAGGCAAATGCAATGTTAGCATTAATTTCGAGAGGACTGGAATATAAAAGCAAGGGTGTAATGCTGGGTCTTTGTAAGGCGTTCGTCAGACCACATTTGGATTATTGTGAGCAGTTTTGGGCTCTATATCTAAAGAATGATGTGCTGGCATTGGAGAGGTTCCAGAGGAGTCTTACGAGAAAGATCCATGGAATGAAAGGGTTAATGTGTAAGGAGCGTTTGATGGCTCTGGGCCTGTACCCGCTGGAGTTTAGAAGGATGAGAGAGATCTCATTGAAGCCTACCGAATATTGAAAGATCTAGATCGAGTGGACGTGGAGAGGATGGTTCCAGAACTGGGAGAATCTAGGACCAGACGGCACAGCATCGGAATATAAGGATATCCCTTTAGAACTTTCTTTTGCCAGAGAGTGGTGAATGTGTGGAATTCCTTGCCACAGACGGCTGTGGGGGCCAAGTCATTGCGTATATTTAAAGCGGGGGGTTGATAGGTTCTTAATTTGTAAGGGCGTCAAAGGTTACAGGGAGAAGGCAGGAGAATGGTGTTGTCAGGAAAATATAAATCAGCCTTGATTGAATAGCGGAGCAGACTCAAAGGTGAGAATGGCCTCAGTCTGCTCCTATGTCTTATGTTCTTATGGTCTTTTGACGCGATGTGATGTCAACAGTGATCCAACTTCAGCCAGCACAATCCAGAGTTCAAACCTTCTGAAACAATCTCACAGGTTTTGACAGAAGGCAAAGTTGTGGGCGGAGTTCGATCAGTTTTTAAATAACACTGTCATACGGAAAGTGGCAAATGTATTACTAAGTTGTACGCAACAAGTTCAAAAATGAAATTGATAAGACACGTTTTAAAACGTTAGAAAATAATAAAACAGCATAGTAAAATGCAGGAATTTTTTTTAAAAAGCTATGGAAATTTCCTGTCTTCTCTATTGAGCTTTGGTGCTAAATTCCATTAAGGTCACAGCAAGGGAAATTCAGTCTTGCAGGGTATGTAGTCCAAGTTTGCAATGCCCAATATAGCACGATACAATTTAACGGTGCCAGTCTGCTGTCTTTCTGGAAGACAACAATCGGAAATATAAGAGTGGATTCGAAATAGCGACTTCCTCTCGCAACAGGTTCATAACAATTGAGTCCAGATTTTAACATGCATGTTGAGAAATTAATGGAATTGCGAAATAACTGGACGCTCAACGTGAAGAGCCACATTTGGATTAAGTAACAATAATATAAGTGGTCTCTGTTCTACGATTGCACTTCCAGGAAAGCCATTTTATTTTAAGTACTTGCCTTTCTCTTGAAGGTCAAGTATGTGTTCTGTCAAGATGTGAGACAAAGTCGACGTTGATAATTTTCATATTTCACTTAACATAAGGGTAATTGAAACAAGGCACTGTATGTAGCGTTAACTTAAACTGAATAACCTAACTCTACTCCATTATTAATCTAAAATTGAACAACTATTATTATATTAATTTCTGCCCGCAGTAAATAACTTCTGACATTTGCAATAATATGTCAAAATCAACGAACTCCCGAGGAACTTGCTTTCGAAAAAAAAAGTATTGAAAAGTGAACCCACGCTTACATAAATGTACACGCTACATTTCTCTTTCTCACCTTTATAGTTTAATGCTTCAGTGGCGTTTTTCAGTTCTGAATGAATAATTAGACAGGAATTTTAATTTCATGCCGACGTTCACTTTAATCTACTTTTGATGATTTCTTTCATTCATCTTAATATTTCAATTATCCGATCGTCGTAGGAGTCTCAGTATATTTGGACAGATATCTAGTACTGAATTTTCCACGTTTTTACTTTGTTCTTTCCAGTTTTCTCATATTAACTCGCGATTAAAACAGTTAAACCTGCTGAGCAAAAAGCCAAAATTTCAGGCCAAGTATATGCCGTTATATTCCCGGATCAAGATTAAACACGTGTCATTCATGAACAAGTGGTTAACAGCGTTTTAAATTACCAAAAACGTTCCAGTTCATCCTTCAAAATATGAAATTACAAAAGAGAAATAGATCTGTTTCCAACAGACAGAACTCTGAGGATTTATATTCTCATTTCCCTGCAGACTGGTTGAGCAAAATCATGGTATTTTCCTTCGCCAGTCACCTAAAGTACTATTTTCATAGATCATCAGGAAAACTGGCGTGTGCTTGTTTTGTGAAATTAAAATCTGCAAAAAAAGATCCGGCATATTTTGTATATTGTTGTTGTTGTGAAGCGAAAAAAAAACCCTCGTCCATTAGTAAATGAAAACTCCGTGTCCCGGCACAAATGGTGGTTGGAGCACACAGGTTAAAGCTATTCATTGATAAGTCATTAATCTTATTTCAGGAAAGTACCTTTTTCTCTTTCACTAATCTTGTTTTCTGATAGGTGAAGGGAAAATTTTCAAGAATGTAACAAATTGACAATTATTATTGGATGTGAAACTCAGGAACAGAACCCAAGAGTTGTGAAACAGTTGCACGAAAACTGCATTTTGGTACATCTGTCAAATTGAAAATGTAAAATCTGCAACGCAGAATGCCATTTTTCTTGTTCATTATAATAGAGAAGAGTTAATTACCAGTCCTATTCTCTATTTTACCGATTACTTATCTCAACGTCTCACCTGCATCTTTAAAATTTTCCATCAGTATTGCCATTTCTGTAACACAAATCAATAGCATGATATTTGAATGGTTAAATTGTGGTGCTTAGTTACGTTTTCGAGTTCTGTTGCACATAATTCACGATGATTATTGCCTTTGATTGAAAGCATGATCTGAAAGTTTCGTTTTTTGTTTCTACAGCCTTTTAACAAATTGAAAATATATCGTAAAATAAAGACTGCCCAGTGCGTGTAAGAGTTCGCTAATCTATAGCGCCAGCTTTACCAGTGAGACATGAGAGTTGGAATCTCATGAATGATCTCGGACCGAAACGTCTGCCGGCCATTTGCCTCCGTAAATGCTGCCTGATTCGTTGAGTTCCTCGCACATCTGCAGTCTCTTTTGGCTCCACGAGAGTTGGTCTGTTGAGACAGCAGGGAAGAAAACATTGTGGAGGCCTGAAGAGGCGTAGAATGCAGTTTGCGAATTTGTAATCGAAGTGTTGGATGTGAGATTTAATCCTTGTCGTCGAGACTCGACAAGGAAGATGCAATTATTTGTTTATATGTTCTGAGCTCATTACATACTAGTTTCAAAAGATTCACCAGTGACGATGACTATAAAAACTATATCTATCAGGTTAGCAATGACTTATGTGGCGAGAGGATTTTGAATAATCAACAGATATTTCTGAAGATCGGATTAAGATGTATCGCCCAAGATGGACATTCACCTGGCATCAATCTGTGAACGGAAGCTACAGGTAACCTAACGGGACACTGAGCATGTGCAATTCAAGCATACCAAAAAACTGTACGAGAGTCATTAAATCCAGATGCAATTTATGTTTTTTCGGTATTTGGATATTTTACGGGTATGACATAAACTGGTCAATTGTGAACTGATACAGTCTCATAGCCAATTGTTCAATGGAAATATTCTATATTGGACTAAATTTCATGCGCAAACCAGTAATTGTCCATGTAACGGCTGAAATTGCCCTGCATTTAAGAATACAACCGACAATTCCACGAGAACATTGAAATTCGAAACTGAAAGCATCCGCTTGAAATATTATTCGCAGCTGGGTTCTCGCAGTAGTTGATGTTTCATTTCTCTCCATGGAGTCCCTTGGGATCCAGGATAATTTCATTCCATTCCACCTCCAAGGTTTTAGGATGTGGTTGATGAGATAAATTTGCTACTTGCAGACTACCTGAGATGGTGCAGAAGGTGCCTGATTGGACGGACTGTTGGTTGGTTTGGGAAGTGGTTTTCCCTCAATCATTTATACTGTGTGTTGTGCTCCTGACGATTGGATTGGGTGCCTGAATATCTAAAGAAGTCACTGATCAGAGATTCCCATTCTATGCGATTGTTACAGTTTTTCAAGGAGATTTAGAGAACATTATCACATTGTTTCCTCTATCCCCACGTTAATCACTTGCCGATTCATAAGTCGTCGGTTGTTCGACTTTCAAAAGGCGCTACCCGACGATTTAATCGGAATAGGGTAATTACGACATCATTGCTGCTGGGAAGAGTACCTGTTTTTTGTTCAGATTGGAGAGATTGGTATTCAATCATTATTTAGCTCAGAGCGACGAGAGCGAAGTTTATGCATTCATTGAAAAGTGGTTTCTGATACACTGGAAAATGTCCCTTTATGAGCATTTATTTTTGGAGGGTGGTGTTGTACAACGGAGGATGTTTGGCAGGCCGCCTTCTTTTGTTGATGCAAAATGTAAGGAGTATTCTCCCGTCTCCTTCATTAAAGTGATAATTCTGCTTTGGACTTCAGATTACGAGAGTTCACATACACAAATGTCATCTGTGCACTGTCTCTCGATAACTGAAGTTGGGTAGCCTTGACTCAAATACGCCATCTCTATTCATTCCAATGAGTTGTATCGTCGCAGCATGAAGCCTGAGCAGGTGACATAGTGGAGGCGTTCTTCGGGTCGTTTTCGTTGTGGTTGTGAGGCAATGATGTTTTTCCATGGTTGCATTGTTGATTTTTTCGACTAAGTCTTTAGAATTTTTAACTGACTTAGCACTTTTATTTTTGCCTTTTGCTTCAGTTTTAATATTATACACAGGTGATAATTGTAGATTTAAATAATGTTAAATATCAAAAATACTTGAAACCTATTTTGACAGGCCCTAAAACTGCTGAATGCAAGTTATCGTTCAAACATTTATCAGATTTTCCTGGCCCAGCTTTGTTCGAGCCACCCTTTGCGTAATTATTTGCTTCTTGGGGAGCAGCTTTTTCTCAGCGATTTGCTGAATGTAGCTGGCATAAACAGGAAAATTACAGATGGATGAACCACGATAGTTAAGTGGTAATATATTATAACTCAGTAACCACGATGTTTTCTCAGGGCTACATACCACACACCCTGAATGTTATTACTGTGAAGACTATCAAGTGGCTTTATATCTCTGAATATCACACGCCTTCACAACCACATAAACGCTATTGACAATGCAAACTAGCAATACATTAATGATTTGAAAGTAGATTTAGAGCACAACTTCACGGAAAAGCATTAGATATCTAAACCATAAAACAACTTAATTTAATGTAATTTCAACAAAATCTAGGTTTTCTAAGTGTGTCCTCCATCAGAGGAGCTATCGAATTAATCCTTCGGTATTCCAATGCTCGCAGTTTTAACGAGAGATACTGGGGACTATAAGAAGTGGGGCACTGACTAATAATCGACTGAGTACGACTGCCGGATTTTACGCTCATTTTTGTTACTCTAAGGCAGGGATAGGTAGTGTGTTAAATTTCAATTAAGATTAATCAGGTTTTCAATAATACACAAAGCATTCTTTAATCACCTGGATTTTCACAGGAAATACTGAACTCTATTCCCTACTAATAATCGGTTTCAGATTTATATGTATTCGTAGGCTGAAGAATTAATCCACCTACGTTTCCTTTCATATTTATGCTGAACCTTTCACTGCATGCAGTTACCTTTTGAGATGAGAGGTGCCCACTTTGTTTCATCTTCGCCATTGTCTGCTTGGTTAAAGTTACTTTCATCATAGGGCTCTGTTCCAATGTTCATGTATTCATCAACTGGTGCCGCCATTTCGATTTCCGCAACTGCAAAATGAAACCAAACCGAGAGATGGAGAGCATGAACATGATTTATTTAAAAATACAAAACGGAATGAGACAATACACCATAGTGCCCGTACCGATTCATTAAACATCCCTTATGTTGGCCGTCAATTTCTTTAAATCTGTGGGTCGTCTTATAGTCTCGCTAATTCTGTCGGTCACCATTGTGAATATCTCGGCCAATATATCTGTCATTTTGGTTCTGCTCTAAGGAGAGGTATATCTTTCTGTTTTTAAGCATATTTGCATGATATTCTGTAACATCTATTTTGCGTCTGTTATCCGTTATACTACTCTGAAATCCCTGCTAGCGTGCCATAACGAAACACAGCAACAATAAAGATAAAATCATTTGTTTCTGTGATATTCCGGAACCTCATTATTACAGCCAGACTCATACGTGTGCTTTTCTTTTAACGCCCAGTATCACTCGTCCTTTACCTGCGACGTTCTTACTGCGTTGCACTCTGTGGCCAACTTTTGAGAAATCGCTTCAATATGAAACATATAAACGCCGGGAAGGTATGGGCCGAACATATTGAAGAATAGTAGTTTCGTGAAATAATGCATCTCATTTCTGTCCTGTGCTTGTCTGATGGATTTGTCCAACTGTGTCCAATACATACAATCGTCTGCCGATGGATATCGTACTACAGCTACTACGATCACAACTACTTGGATTACTCGTACTGCTATGGCAATGAATAATAATAAAAGAATAATGGGAATACATATCAGTTAATTATGGTGGTAATTTTATTTTTTTAACATGTAGGACTGAAAAATGCTGGATTTTCCATAATCATAGCTTTAGTATTACCATTCTAAATTCTTCTGAAAGATAACATTCCCTCGATGATCTTTGGCAACCCGTCATTGCTTGTAATAATAAAGTAAGTGCAAAAGTGAACACGTTATTGCACATCTTCCCCAATCCGCAAGATAACTTATACGGGATAATATTATTCCTGGCACTTGCTTCACATCTTTCTTGATTTTACTTCTATTGTACTCCTCTGCTATAAATCCACTTTTCACTGATTCATAATCACAGACGTCTCTCAATATTGCATCACACGTCAGATGTGAATTGTCTAAATCTTACATAATTCTATGTGTACATTATTCTTTTGTTCATCTGCAATTTCTGGGACACTGTAGGCGTTTTAGGAATTCATTTCTAATATTGATATCCGGTTTACCGTTGAACTCAATTATCAGCAGCATCTAATTAAAACATTTCCGTTTGCGGTTAGGCCGCTCAAGGCCGAAGCTTGTTGCAAATACAGCTCATTTGACTTCTTTGATAATTTATGTTTTAATTAGATATTCAGACACAGAATACCGAACAATTCCCAATAAAGAGAAATGCGCTCACTAATTTCAGTAAGTCGTTGTGTAATCCTCATATTTACAAATGCCAGTTCTCTTCTATGACACCTGGAGATACTCTCAAAACATGATAAAGAAACATTTAAGACAAGGTTTGACTGTATTAAATGTCACCGTAAATTTCTCTCCACATGTGCAACAACAGCAGACTGCAAATCGTACTTTTTCTTTCTATATGTACATTAATCATTTTGTAAACATACCCACTTTCTTCAGAAGATCGTTGGATTACACCGCATTCAATCTGTACCCGATGTATTTGTTTCTGAAATATATACAGTAAATGAAAAAAGGCACATTCCACTCGAGATTGTCATCAGCAGAAGTTATTTCGTGTATCAGATTTTGAAAAATATCTTGCAAGTTCACATTTTATTCCAGGAAGTGTTGAATGTATCCACTTGCCCATGATAGCGTTCAGGGTCACTGCAGCTTCATTGCAAGTGACTTCACTTTAAAAAAAATGCTGATATTTTCCATTCTATTGTAATTTGAAACTTGCATGACACATGGAGATTTAACTATTGATGTTTAGAGAAATAGAATCATTTTTGTTTGATTCAAGTTAATATAAATATTTATCCCGTCGATTACTTTAAATACGTCAGGTTAAAGGGACCTGTAAGCAAAGCATGATTAATTGAACATCTATTTCATGTATGAATACCTACTTTATATCCATTCACTACGTAATTGATTGGCAGTTCCCGTTTCTTCGATCATCCAGTGGCTCAGTTCTACCATACACGGTTTCTTTCGTTTATAATTAAATTATAGATAATAACATTTGTTCCTGGATGTTGGTGCAGATCACACAAATTTCGTCGTTTATATTCAACATCCTCCATCAAACCTCAAATACTTGACTCTGGCGGTATGCTTGCCATGACATCGTTAATTACTTCTAACCACAGAGAATATTATTCCTTCTGATTGATTCTTGATAGATGGACTGAGAGCCCATTCATCATCAATTTGCCTCAAGCTATTCTAAACAGGTTTCTGTCCATGTGTACAGAGTCGCGGTTGTTATTGCGTCAAATGTGCTGCATAGAATTCCCCATAGGATTTACTTATCTCTTTTAAGTACAAGTCCGTGCATAAAATGTCTATTTTGGATCAGTTGACATTTTAATTAAACATCTGTGATGTAGTACATTTGTTTTAATCATCTTTTATATTCAGAAAACCATATATCACGAAATCGTATAGAATGTCAGTATAAGACCATGTTTTATCACAAGGCAGCCGGAAAATAGCATCAGATATCTATCATCTTCCCCCATGTGATACTAAACCTGCAATTGTATGTGATAATCCGAATAATTACAAGTCATATAAAATAATTTTCCGGTGTGGTTGCAGACCACCGTTACCTGCAAACCTCCTTAACTTCAGTTTGATCATTTCGTCTCTTGTCCAGACATCTGGTTATTTACGAGCCTACAAAGAGAAAAAGGTCCTTCCTGGGAAACCTATAAACTAAGTGTTACCTTAACCTTCATAAAGAGATAGAAAACAAACATTTGAAGACATACTCACAGCTAAATTCCTCTCGCCCTTTCATCACCCTTGAAAGTCTCTGAGGTGATTACATGCATTTAGAAGTTCCGTACCGTGTTCTCTAATTGCATTTCTTACTGTTCGAACGTGAATGAACTCTTCTCATTTCGCATGCCTTTTCGAAATAAGGAAGCTAAACATTTTGCCTATCATTCAGTTCGCGGGCACATTTTCATGCAACATATTATTATTATTCACTACGTCTAAAATAATTGAAATCAATTCCATCGCTGTCTTTTTTGGGTCCTCATTAAATTCAGTGCCTTCCTTTCTTTATCTAAATTATGGTGTTCCTTGCCGTTCGCTGGCAGAATCGCGAATTAATTCGACATGTAACTTTTCTTCCATTTGAGTGCAAAATATGAAGTAATGCTGCTAACGTTTTCGGGAAAAATACGAATCCGTGCAAGGAGATTACAATCCACAACTATGATAATTCTGAAGAAAATGATAGAAATAACAACAATGATGTTCCGTTACGACATTGTTGTCAGCGTTGGCGAAACGGTGCACACACAACGAAATATTTCGCTCATATAATGGAAGCCAAATACCTGCTACTTTTAAAGAAGAAAGAAAATTACTTCTGTAAACTTGACCCAGGAGCAGAAGTAAAGAAGGTGCAATTCTACTTGGTCAAACCCATCTAAATTTCCCCCAGAGCATGGTATAATAAGGAAGAAGAAAAATTCCAAACCCGTCAAACGGCAGTTCAGGTTGAGCTGTGGCCGAGTTGGAGAACTTATAATCTTTTACTCGTTCGGTCCCTCTCTGCCTCTCCGGGAGGGAGGGACCTCCTAGCGTTATAGCCTTGGTGGATGCCTTATACTGGATCCAACAGTATTTTTAAAGCAATTGGACAAAGATCCGGCGAGAGTCTTCTGTCAATGTGAAGCCTTGGCAAACCTTGCCTGTCTGAAAAGGTGCGTGATTTTGGTTGGAGGTCCCGTGTGTTACGCTACTGTGCCGTGTTGATAATATTATTAATTGTGAAAAGTTTTCATTGCAATTATCGGATCAAATTTCTCAAAGTCTTCTAAAGTGTTATTGCTATCTTGCGCTGACTTGGGATGGAAATATTACTTTATTCATTCGTCGTTACTCCCATTTTCAAGTTAAACTGAGAGCATTGTTTTCATGAAGATTCCTTGTCAGGTTAAGAAATAGTAGACTTGAAATTACAGCTGGAAATAATACGAATGACACTTACCCTTTCTATTCTTTTAACGGAACTGCACATTCTCTCCAAGTAAGCCATCGAATTTCTCTGTGAAATGTCGTTCAGAATTTGTATGAGCTGGTATACTTTGCAGGAAAGAAAGGAAGAAAGAAAAGGAGAAAGGAAGAGAGAAAGAAAGAGAAAAGGAAAGAAAGGAAGGAAAGAAAGAAAGAGAGAAAGAGAGAAAGAGAGAAAGAGAGAAAGAAAGAAAGAAAGAAAGAAAGAAAGAAAGAAAGAAAGAAAGAAAGAAAGAAAGAAAGAAAGAAAGAAAGAAAGAAAGAAAGAAAGAAAGAAAGAAAGAAAGAAAGAAAGAAAGAAAGAAAGAAAGAAAGAAAGAAAGAAAGAAAGAAAGAAAGAAAGAAAGAGAAAGAAATAAACAAAGAAAACTGAAATAAAGAAAGAAAGAAAAAGAAAGAAGGAAAAAGAAAGAATAAGGAAGGAAAGGAAGGAAGGAAAGAAACAAAAAAGGAAAGAAAGAAGGAAGGAAGGAAGGATGGAAAGGAGGCAGAAAAATGAATGAATCTTTAATTAATGAGATTTCACAACTTCATTCGGCTCAACTTGTTTTACAACTTGTAAGTAGATCTAAAGTGCACTATTCTTTGTCATGAAGCAGGTTAACACTTCGTGAAAAATTTTCTTCTCAAGTTCTTTTCAGATATTTCTGTGACTACGTGATACTGACGGCCTCAAGTTATGCCCTTCCCGACGCGCTAATATTATATCGGTAACAATTGATAATGACATTTCATTCTTTTAATGACCGGAAATAAATTTGTTCAAGAATGTCGTCCCTTTTGAATACATTCAACTACTCAATATTACACACTTTGTTGTTCTCTCCATGCGACTGTCCTCATCTATCCCAAAATGAAGCAAAGGGAGTTTGTCCAGTTTCTCTGCATGAACACAGCTATTATCCTGGATAAGCTCGTTCTCAAATACAATGGCGTCTCCTTTGACTCTTCTCAGTCTGCCCAATTCTATCATGCAGTTATGGAATTTTGAATAAGCCCATGCTAGGTTGGCCTTTCCTGTGGGCCACATGGAACAGCCCTAATTCAGAGCAACATCGACCCACTTCACCAACTCTGTTTCCCATTCACCGACGATTGTCCCAGTGCTGCTTCATACATTCATGCTATTCCCGGAAATGCCTTATATTCGATGCCTTTTCAACCCAGTGCTCAGCTTCAAATGGTGTATGTCTGAATCTTCCTATCCTTTTCTGAATCTTGGATCTCCGTCTCAGAAAATAAAATAATGATAAAAATCCATTGCAAACCTGCAGACTCTCACGTGTATTTCGAACCTACTTCCTCCCACTCTGCCCCCTTAAGTATTCCATTGGATTCCCCCGTTTTTCCTTTTCTATGGTTATTATTCCGGTGAGGAGACTCTTCTCACAGGTGAGATATTTCCCTTCTTCCTAAACCATGTTTTCGCATGTACGACTTCCTGCACCAGGGCTTCTTGATCATAAACCAGAAAGAGCATGAATTGACTTCCAAAAAACTCACATTACACCACAAGTAACCACACACTTAGCAGATCACTCTTCACAATATCCATCGCTTTCCGAAAAATTTCACAACCAAACACTCCCTCCCTTCTCCTCTCCTTTCTGCATCCCGCCAGTTTCCTCCTTCACCCCTTGGTTTGCTCTTCCATCTCCATCAACCACTCCTCGTTGCACTAAAAAAATTCTGAAGAAGGTTCTTCTACCTGAAACGCCAATGTTATTGCAATTTTCACAGACGGTATCTGACCAGCTGAACGTCATTAGCTGTTTTTATTTTAAATTTCAGATTCCGGGCGTCTACATTTTCTTGTAAGTTTATATTTGCAAGAATAAAGTCCTTGACGCCTACCATTTAACAGATCCACTTGTAAAAGGGCTCATACAGGTTCAACACGATTCTACACCTTCATTTAGTACCTTCCTGCCCCAGACATGATGGAAGTTTCCCATTAAAAAGTATCGATTTTCCCTACACCAGCTCGTGAAGAACAGTTTAATCCCCCTGACTTGTTTCTAAACCGACCTAAAATGGAGGTAATAATCAAGTTTGTATCACCTCTTTTAATTCTAAATATTGCTTGCACAACCTTGTCTTTGCTCCGTCATTTATTCCACCCTAAATTATTCCCTATCTTGGGATCATGTGGGCACAAAAGATTCAGTGTCTTCGCTTGCGGCAGGGGGCTGCGTTACCAACCCACCCCATTATGAAGTTCCCAATCACAACCACTATTCCATTCGGCGCCTCGACTCTCACCCTCTGGCCTGCATTGTGGCTGTTCTATTCTTCATCCACACAGGGAGTGCTTTCTGTATCGTTCCGTTGTCTGCAGGACATGCTCCTCATCCAACAGTAAATCCAGGTCAACCTCTTCCTTTCTTTTATCATGCATTCCTCTGGGCTGCCTGTGTACTCTGAGCAATAATGTTCATAATTTCCTTTCTTACTCTAGTTATTCAGAGTACTGGTTTATAGCTCCCTGCTATGACAAGGGAGGCCGTACCAGTAAGAACCACCATATCCTATTCTGGATTAATGATTCTAAACCAGTTTACTTGGGGCAGTATTCCTTTCCACAAAATCCATGGTACTGCATCAGTGATACACAAACTGTCCCATTTCATCAAACATTCACAGTATAAATTAGTTAAGTAAATTAAGTCTTTAATCAGCTATTGTTTATATTTACGTTTAAGTAGACTAATCTGTTGAATTTTCTATTAACTCCCTGTGTGAGAGCTTCCCTGTCCTTGGATTCCCATTGCTCCCGGTTCGACTACCATTCACTTGCCTGCTTTCGTTGATCATTAACACAAAACTTCTTTTTTCACCTTCTGATTTTCCTTCCTCGCCAAAATCTCATTTTACGTACGATGTAGAAACAATACTCTGCAATGGGACTAGGAGTGTTGGCCAAACCATGCTGCGTATTCATTTCAAAAATCCAAAGAACTGAATCAGCCCAGGTTGACGGTAGTTCGAGCAATGCGGAAAAAGATCTACAGAAAATCATTCTAAATTTCAATACTCAAAGTTCTCCATTTAATAGATATAACCTCAAATGGTATCACGCTGCGTTTTCCCTTTGGGGCATCTTGATCAGGGATAATATAACACTTTATAATTGGTTGGGCTGAAGATATGCAATTTTTCGATAAATCAGGATCAATATATTAATATGAAATTTTGCACTCAACGCACTATTTGCGGTGCTTGTGCAACGTCCTGAAATGATAAATATCCGATGTCTCTCAGCATGCCACTGTTGACACCATTATCGCATAGAGCTGTCATGTAATTTCCCATTCCACATGGTTTATAATTTGTGTAACATGATGCAAGATCACGGTGTGATATGTTGTTACTTAGAAAATATTCTGCATTGGAGAAATATCGAATTTCTATTTCTCTGTTATATGCATGGCACCTACCTGGAACACTTTGGCACAGGCACAGCAGACAAACACTCATGTGTCACAAACATGGAAGGTCTGAACTTTCTGATTGATCTGGTTGTTCTGCAGTATTTTACCCTGGAGGACTCCAGCAACAGAGTGCTACCATCCTATATCTGTTATTGTGTATGCTTTGCGCATGCAATTCGTGAGATATCTCGAACATCACAGCGGTGAAGATATATTCCATTCAGTGAAAGCAGACGAAGGCCTGCGGAGGAACATTCCAAGTTCCACGAATTTTTAAAAAAGATATTTTAATGTAATTTATTGCTGCGGCTGTTTTGCAGCGTTTTCTGTTTAATTCCATCTCGATGATTTTAAACATTTTAGCAGATTATTCAGTTTGAATAAGGGTGGATAACTTAGAATGTTCATGATGTTCATAAGCTTATTCTTCATTAGTTTTGGTCTGTAGTGAATCTGGATTTTTTGTTTACTCAGCTGTTACTCCATTCCTGTGTAGGGCGCTTCGCTTTGCGACCTGAAGCTCCTGTGCTGCAGAAGGCCTCCTGGAAGAGTAGGAGCTACCTTCGATGAATGTGTGAGTGCTGGTAGATCTGCTCCACGTCTATCTAAGCTATAATGCATGAGGCAAGTACTCGGCTATCCGAAATAAATTGCAGGCGGAGCACTAACATTCCTCTCCTGCCTTTTCAATTGATACATCTCTGAAACGATATATGAATGAGTGCATTAGGCTTATTCTTGAAAATTATTAAAAATCCATGCAAATTGTGCACTTATGTTATTTTATTAATTTCCAAACCATCCGAACAACACACGAATTGAAAAGTCAGTGGCATGAATAACTAAACATACATTTAACCAACAAAACGAATACAAAGTGATTAGGCCTTGCAATTGCCACGAAAAGTGACTGTCTGGATTTCAGAGATAGATGCAAATTGTTGAGAATAAATTTCAGGTTTTATTGATGTTATATCTAGCCAATTAATCGTATAAGCTATCGGCAAATTATACGAAGTAGTCTCAGTCCTGACTTCAGAATTTATCAAAAATCTTTATACTGGAAACCGAATCTACCTTGTAGTTTGAACATAGCTAGCTTAATTTAATTTCAAGGAATTTTTAAGAAGTCTAAGATGTTTGGATCTTGTCGATTTCTAAGTTGTAGTTATATGCACTCAAAAACACAAGAAACGGTATAATAATGTTAAAATGTGGAAGAAAACAGAATTATAGAGCTTTGTCGGAATATTAGGTAGCATTCACGAAGAGTGAAACGCAGTTAATATCTCAATTTGCTGATCACATTTCAGAATAAGTGAAAATTCACCAAGGTAAAACGTTAGCTCTGTCCCTCACTTCTCCCCATTTTCACCCTGCCGTTTTACTCAGGTATCGTGGAATAATCATGGGGATAAATGTTCCACTAGTTTGCATCTTTTTTTCCTCACAGATGTTAATTCCAACTTCGTTGATATGTTCTATCATACACAATCCAGGAAAAGAGAAGAATTTTTTTAAAAAATAGATACCTCGCATATGCTCCTCATTTCCAAAGCAACCACTTCTCCATTCAGTCGAACAATTTGAGTAACGCGTGGTCCCAAACCATTGCCTGATATAGTCACATTCCAGTTCAAATGAGAAAGTAATAGATGCTAAAGTTTATTCTCCTGGTACCATGTGTTAACCTCTTACTCAGCATTTTTTCCATACCTTACATTCAGATAAATGACAAGAACTCCATTTTCCCATTGTGAATATATAAGTTCTTTCCGGCATAGAACACCATTGGTCTACTTATCACATAATTTAACCTGCTAATGAACACATTGAGTCCATTTCTTAGCGACAGAATACAGAATTTTCTAAGATATGATTCCGCAAATCATTCCAACCACTTGAAAAAAGATGGACAGTTTTAACATGATAAAACATGTGTTTCAATAATGCAAAGCATATCTTCCAATTTAATGAAATAGTGTATATAATAATAAAGTGATACGAGCACATATAAAATAAAACTAACAAATCCCATTGAAATAAACAATGTTTTTGCTCAGCTCCGATACTGTGGTAGAATAAAGACCAATGGAATCACTTGCGACCTGCAATTTAAAAAAAGGAAAATGAGCAACGTGTAACAGTTAATATTGGTAAATAAATTTTAAAAATAGAATCCTTTGCAAATACTCCAAAACATATGACAATGTGAGGTTGTTATACTTGGTTTGAATGGACAGCTCTGGGACATTCGCTTATGGTTTATACTTTTCGGTTCTCTTCTTCATTGAACCTTATCTTCGTGAACTCGCCCGCTGCCTCGATTCGCTAGCCGTATTATGAGTCTGAGCAATCATAACTGGGTCGGATGGAAATACCATTTTCCCCTCGGCACACAGGAGTCTAGTAACGAGGCCAATGCGGCGAATGGGCCTCAGAAGGCTGCTAATGCTCAGCTCACTGCAGTCTATTAAACCGTTCATAAAGGGCACTTTTAATTTTAGGGGACGACAAGATAGATGTCGAGGTGTTACCACGAATAGGATCATCTTCAACGACCGGACATAGTTGTAACATTAGAGGGTGGTCATTTATTTTCACAAACTTCTTGCAGATGATGGAAAGTCTGTGGAATTTTCTACTCAAGAGGGATGTGGAGGTTCCATCGTTGTGTGTATATAAGGAGTAAGTAGATATTTGTTTTTGAAACAAAGGGAAAGTAAGAGCCATGGGAATTGGAACAGAAGAAGTGATAGGGTCTGGAGCAGATCACCCATAAATATACTGAATCACGGAGCAGACTTGATTGGCCGAGGGGCCTGCTACTATTCCTGTTTCATTGTGCGCTACTCTTTATGGGACATTGATGTGATTAATGTATTGCATTTCATTAATATTCTGAACATCACTTTCTTTGAATAGTAAATCCTCCGGAAGCATGTAATTCAACTGTATGTTACTGGAACCTATGTACAACTAAGTTGTGCTCTTTGGACACGATAGGAGAAGACAACTGAACGTTTGTATAATGCAATATCTCAGTTATCTCGAAAGTGAAATTTGTGGAACAGATTATCGATGTTAATTTAACATTTATTAAATTAGCACACACGTATTTGAAATTATCTTTTGGAGTACAGATGTTGGAAACATTTTGTGATGCATTAGTTAAAATAAGCTTGTGGAGGACATGATTCAGAAATGTATTATTCGACAGACACCGCAGTATTCTGGAAGCATTGCGCATTGCAATACATGACATCAAATTTGGAATGGAGTTCACTACATCTTACCATCGTTACCAATCTTTACTTTCGTTTTCCCATACCTCATTTATTTATGAACGTCTTCTCAATAATCCACGTTAAATCTATGTCAGTGTCCTCAATCTATCCATATAGGTTTCATTTTAAACGTAACATACCTGGTTTTCATTGGAATTAGTTCCGTGGGAAAACGAAGCTCACAAATAGCTGGAAAATATTGTTTAAAATATACAAGAATACAATTTACCTAGCATCGTTTTCTCCCGGTCCTCTGCAAAGACATTGAAAGTGTAAACGTTAACGAAATATAAATACTGGGAGCGAGTGAAATGACTTTCCGTATTTGTTGTAACAATGGTTTCTTCAGTGCACAAAGTATTCATTAAACCCAAGTGCCTGATGAAATTTTTAACATTTCATCGCAGTTGTTTACTTCCAAATGCAAATCAGTCGTTTCTTTTTCGAAGTGGATCTTGAAAATCGGTGGCAATCTTACTAAATTTGTTGAATATGCTGACAATCGATTGTTGGGTTTATCACATTTGTACATTTCGACATATTTTAATTCTTGTCTCACTTACAAATTTGGCATCGTTTGAAATTTTATATTTAATGAGTTACCTCACGAAAGAGATACGCATAACTATCTATTATTAATCTTTATTTTCACACAGATCAACAGGTCGAAAGTGCAAATAAGGTTTATTCGTTCATTATGGTCCCGTGTCTTCATGAGTTGCATCACTGGTTTCATTTCTGCTACTTCTTTGTGCTAAGGGCAGTCTTCACCCATGAGACCTGATATAAGCATGTAATGATGATGATAATAGTGATATTTTTCTTATTATTATCATTTCCGTTATTATCATGATTGGTTTTCTGTTCCCTTATTGTCAATACATTCGCTACTTTTTTAAGATTTGATCTTTTCTTCAAAGACATTGCCATATTCATTTCAGTCAAAATTTTGTGTTATGACACCTACAATTTTTTTTCCATAACATTATCATTATCTCGTCTAAAATCCGTGCAGATTCACCAGAACAGAGAGCGCAATTCCATCTCTCGGGTTTAGCAATCGATTACACTAGAGCTGGCCTTTAACACAAATCCAACTATCTGCTTTGGGTGCACATCCGTAAATTTATGGAGTAGAGAAAATATTTTGATTTAATTTTAGAATTGCTGGTTTATCTCCTGCCTATACTTTATTTTTGAGTCGGAAATTCTAAGCATCGGCGGAATAAAACATACCTTCTGACTACTTTAAGTAGGATGATGCTGGTGTTAATTTTGCACAGTCTATTCCTAGATTTCTACAGCAGCGAGATATTGGACTCTTATATATTTGCATTCCTTACTAGGTTAACGTCCAAATGCTTTGGATTATTGCAACAAAGTTTCATGCCGATTACTTTCTGCATCCAGGATTTCACTGGGTGCAGTTTCTTCGTGTGGACTTGACTTGTAAAATTAGTAATTAAGCAATATTTATCTTATTGTTATCTGAAAGGAGAACTTGCTGAACGTTTCATTTTTCATCCAAATTTGACGTCAGGGTTTAGCTGGAAGTGGCCTACTCGATTTGTTGAAGTAGAAAAAGCTCTGCCCGCGAAACTGCGTAGGAAACCGACAACAGACAGCTAAATACGTCATACACATAAGAATGTAATAATAAAGGGATAAAGTCAGGAATAAGTGATTCGGTTCTTCGGTACTTTTCCGCCTTGGAAACGTAAATGTATCTTTACGTATGGAGACCGAACATGAATACTAAAATGAACAATACATCACATACAGTCTCCCCAATGCCCGGAGAATACACTTATTCTGAAACGGAAATTCTATCATAATAATTTCCAGACGACGTTTTGCCTTCTTATTGCCCACTGGCTTTCAGTTATTCATGTACGACATTCAGGTTGTATTGAACAGCAATATTCCTCAAGCTTTCACGCGTTAAAAACTACTCTGTTCTTCGGCTTGTTTACCAATTTCGATAACTTCACATCTTTTCACATTGTGTTGCATTTGTTGTGGTCTTGCCTTCTCATGCAGTTACATACAGAAACCAGCAAAATTAACATGAACAGAGTAATTAAACAAAGCAATTGGAATTTAAAATAAAATCAAACAAAATCTTCACATAAATTGCCCTGGCTCAAACTACGCAATCAAAACCCCCAGATTAACAACTACATTATCCCTGCAAGTATCCCTAAGTGTCCCATGTAGAATATAAATGATAAGACTTGTCTAAAATTATCCTTACTAAATGTGTGGTGAATTTTAAGGTAACGCCGGAGAGCTGTCTTTAAAAAAATATCAGATGTCATTACTTACGAATAATATTGAGAAGTCTTTCCATTTCTGGAAAAAAGAAAGACAAATGTCAAAATAAAAAGATGCTGGATGCTTCGAAATCTTTTTCACCACGGATATATGTTACGTCCTGCATTTTCTTGTGTTTGTATCTGAACTTTGGCAAGACTAAGTCCCGCATGGTAGACTGGAGTTAAAGGTGAAATCACATAGGATCCAGCGTGAGCTCCCTATTTGGATTGAAAATTTGCTTGCTGGACAGAGTCAGAGAGTGGTGGTGGAGAGTTGGTTTTCAAATTGGAAACCTATTACGGGTTGGTTGCCGCAAGGCTCAGTGCTTTGTGCACTGTTCTTTCTTGTGAATATATATTAACGGTTTGGATGAGAATGTACATTTTGTGATTAGTAAGTGTGCAGATGACACCAAAATTGGTGGTGTGATTGATATTGATGAAGGATGTCTATTGTTACAACAGGATCTAGATCAACTTAGAAAATGGATAAAAGAATGGCATATGCAATTTAATTCAGGAAAGTGCGAAGTGGTGTATTTTGTGTAGTCAGACCAGGGCAGGACACAGCGAATAACCGGGCCCTTGGAAGTGTTGTAGAATGCAGGGACCAAGGGGTACAAGTGAATAGTTCCCTGAAAGTGGCAACACAGGTAGACAAGATGGAGAGAGGACTTATGGGATACTTACGTTCATCGGACAGGGCACTAAGAACAGAGTTAGGAGTCATGTAACAGCTGTAAAAGATGTTGGTGAGACACTTTATGGAACATTTTGTGCAGTTCTGATCGCCATACTTTAGGAAGCACGAGAGCTAGTTCGAAAGGGTAAGGGAAAAGTTCACAAAGATATTGCCGGGACTGGAGGTCTTAAGTTATAAGTAAGGACTAGATAGGGTGAGACAGCTTTCCATGGAGCGTAAGAGGCCGCCGCGGGCCCGCATAGAGGTTTATTAAATCATGAGCGGCGAAGGTAAGTTGGATGGACATAGTCTTTTTCCCATGATAGGGGAGTCTAAAACTATAGGGCATAGGTTTGAGATCAGCTGGGGAAAGTTTTAAAGGGGGCATGAGTGGCAAGTCTTTCCACGCCGAGGGTGGTGAGTATATGGAAAGAGATGCCAGAAGAAGTGACAGAGGAGGGCACAATTACAGCGTTTAAAATATATTTGGACAGGTTATTGGATAGGATAGGTGTAGCTTGGAAGGCACCTTCGAAGACATGGATGAGTTGGGCTGAAAGGCCTGTTTCTATGCTGTGTTACTTTCTGACCCTATCAATGTCAGCCGGATATAGCACGAATGTTTGTCTGAAAGACCGCGTATTGCGTTAAATAGAACAAAACAACATTCATCTTGCTTGATCATTACCGCGCATTCATACATCTTTTAATCAGTCTTGATACTTATACCCCGATGATTATGGCTACATTGGTCATTTTACTTTGGTTGTTAAGATAATGATTGAACGAGTTGTTCATTTGTAACATCATTTTGTATTCATTTTCACTTGACATGGCAAAGTGGTGGTCTTTTAAGAGGAACCATGTCGACGGGTGTCATATGCAGGTTTTGTGTGAGTGAGGAACTTATGTTTCCAATATTTATCATTTAGTCGTGTTAGGTGAGCATTATGGTCACCAATAATCTCCTTCGGCAATCTGATTATCATATTTACTTCGTAACGAAAATTTGCAAAGGGCTGTAGAGAAAGCATTAAATGTATTACCGTAATCCTTCATCTGAACAAGTGACTCTGGAAATCAAAATATTATATAAATAATGTACCTTACTTTAACGTTAGGTGCTATTATTTTACCATTAGCCATAAATAATAGTGAGGAAATATTCAACGTCTAAACGTTACTTTTAGCTTCTTCAGATTCGTGTCAGAATTAAGTTGACAGCACTCCTGTTTCAAAATAATCACGCATCGTGAGCTCAAGGTTGCTGCATACATGCAGAGAGAACTTCTATGCTGTCTTATGAATTGCAACTGCTTCAGATTATAGTGAACGTATTCCTCGGAATTAAAATGTTTATACTCAAGCTTCATATTGAAGTAAATAATAAATCCGTTAAAAAGGACGTACGTCGCTAGCCATCTTATTAATCACCAACCCGGTGAGCTGCACATTTTTACTCAAACACAATTCGGCCAGAAAAGGTCAAGATTAAGTTGCATAAAACCGCTTCAGTACAAAACCACGATCAGGTTCAAATTCAATCTACTTTGCACATCGTGATTACCCTCGTATGAACCTCGTGCACCCACTAATTCTTTGAGGCCCTCCAGAGAAAGGTTTTACGGTCGATGATGTGACGAATAGCACTCCAAGAGCACAGACTCGTATTCAGGAGGCAGATTCTGCAGCCCTTTCCGTACCACTCCATGTTCACCACTCACTGTCAATAACATCTACTAACTTGCTTATTACACCTATAAATTGATGTGTAATCCTTTAACATATGTTAAAATAATGAAGAGACATTTGGAAACACACTGAGCGAATAAAAGCTTTCAGAAGGTCATTTTCACCGTCTCTAATTTTTCTCATGTGCAATGCTTTTGAATGACTTGAACAATACAAACATTTCTAATAAAACATAAAACAATGAATTTATTTGAAACGCATTTCTAAATTTAGCACAGTCATTTTAATTACAGCAACAGGATATTATTATGAAGCACACAGATAAACCAGCACTAACTTTCATTGAAACATTAACTCACTTGAAGTGAATAGCTCCACCAATATATGCAAGATATGTGACTCACAGATGTATTACAGAAGTGTAGACTGCACCTGACACCATATGATAAGGTATCTTTCCGCTACAATGCTGAATCCAGAGGCAGAGCAGAAGGTAAAATGCATAAGCATGTGACTTACACGCTGTCTGCACTTCTGCGTACAGCACGCAGCCGAACTCTGAGGTGTCAGAGGAAAACATCAAGATCGAGCGGCACATGAAATTCCGCTCTTTGAGGTTAAGCGAAATAATAAAATGAAACACAAAACGCCAAATTCCTGGCATAAAACTGACAGACCAAATTTTAATTACACTCTGCAACTAGAGGAAGTGGTGCCCCGCCACCAGATGTGTGCAGAGGCGGAGCGGGAGTGCAGGTGTGCCAACTTCAGTGTTGTTTTGTGAGGGAGCAGAGTCCAGGGGTATATGGCCGGCGGAGAGTACATTACCAATAGTTATCTACAGAAACAAAGGAAGCGATAAATATGGTTTCCAACTATATTTGATATGTTATAGAGTATGAATGTGCAGCCATATGCCACATAGTAGGAATGCTATTCTAACGCAGCAAGGACGCACAGATGTCTCAGCTTAGATATTTGGGAAAGAAAATAACTGGCTTTTAATTCAAAAGCGAGAGTGGTACTTTCTATCCCGGATCGTCATTTATATTGATCACTTCTCCTTCACTCTCACAGCATAGCCTGGTCTATTACATTACACCGAACAGACATAGTCACCAAATATTGCATTGCCAAGTAAAGCATGTCGTTCGTTGATGATATGTTTTATTTAGTCTACAATTTGATTAGTTAATCAAACTCAATGTGTAAATGAATTAATGTTGTTCATGAGAACATAACAATTCTTACCGACGTCCTTACGAATTTCTTCTAATTTTGACAATTCTGAAATTAAAACATATTGTTTCGTCTCAGCACTTCGTGCCGTCTCAACACATAAAACTGATGCAAAAAGACACAAACAGCACGCACGCACGGGCACACCATAAAAATATAGCTTCCCTACTCCTGTTAGAGAAAGACATTTTGCAAGTATCTCTTCAATGTTCAAATATCATTACCCTATGGCCATTTTCTGTATCACCAGAACATTTTCGGTTGAAATTCATGCAAGGTGCCCATGGAATTTACCACGTAATGCAATAATGTACCCGAACAAAGAGGGACACTGAAAGTGATTTCTTTTCAAATATCTCTTTTGCTGCTCATCGTTTAAAACGTGTACTCCCTACTTTCTTCAGCGTGTGCGTATAGGTATATCTGTGCGTGCGTGCGTGCATTATTTAGTTGTGTAAATTTCATTGACAGAAATTTGTCCCAGACAGAGTGATGAAACAATATTGTAACAGGCGCACTTTGCAACAAACTGCGTTACTCTAATTGGATTTGGTTAAGGACACTCAATTATAATATCGTTACGAAGTATCACAAAATACTAACCAGCCTTAGATTCCTTCAAACGCTCCTCTGAAAATTAGAAGTGGCAAAATATGAAATGGAAACGAAAGATAGAATGTAAAATGATACTTAACGGTCATAACATTGTCATGGACTAGCAGTTTATCGTGTCATTATAAAAGGAAGGAATGTTCAGGTAACAGGTAGAATCGCTCTTATCTTGGTAATAATATGATATTATGATATTTCTTATGTTCGCTTGTAAAATTAACAATATTGTTCCAAGTCAATACCTTAAAAGCGTACAGAGAGCTCTCTAAATATAAGAGGAGTTCATCATTTCGGTGCACAGACTAGAACACGAGATTAAACTATAGAGGTTGTTTTTTTATGTTGAGAACTTCAAGTAGCCTTAATATTTCCAGCAATAAAAAAATAACTTAAATATACTTCTAGCCTTGGTGGCTCGTAACATGGGGCATGTACAGTGTTTGCACCAGTCCCCTAATTATAACTTTTATTTAAATAATTTCCGTAAACATTCATATCTCGAAGCCTCGTCTCTACCTTTATGTTGACAGGCACTTCAGTAAGTTACTTTCTTCTTAATTGATTGTCTTTACTCACCTTCGATTTTCAGATGTTGCATAATTTCTAAAGACAATTAAGAATTATTGTTGAATATTGCATATTCCATATGATTAAAATGAAAGAAAACTGCTACATAACTCAAGCCACAAAAATGCTTCTGGAAACATGCATTTCAAAGGACAGCTAATTCTATCTTACCTCCTTCTCTCTTCTTCAACATTTCCTCTATAAGCACAGAATTATTCTTTATTTTACGATATAGTGAACATAACATCAGAATTTGCTGACACTATCTTGCATTTCCCTTTCAATGCCACATTTAGCCAAACTGAAAAAGAGCAGTTGTTGTATGTAGAGAACGCTGGTAGATATACCACGGCACAGAGTACAAAGGTTACAGTGTATTAGACCTCGCGAATTATTGAACTGGCACAACACATAATGACGCATTATTCTGTTCTCACCTGCTTTTGCCAGGTTCTCTTGTACTTGCGCTAATTCTGAAAGACAGACGAGCAATCCCTGTTTAAATGCCGCTTAAAACTACTCTATATTAAAGTTGCTATTTGAATTTAGAATTAAATTAATGCAAACTACTGTCAATTAAATACAAAATGAACCGATTCTGAGGGAAAGGGACAATGTCTTATATTGCATATAAAAGAAATTTGCCAAACCTGAAGCTGCCTGAGCTATAGAGGAGCACTTTCCTCGAGACCTGGGTCAAGTTCTGATCAACTATGAAGAATTCGACCTTAAATATATGGTCCTGGAAGGCTTGTACTGAGATGGCGATGTATAATTGGCACAGCTCGCATCCGGCCCCTCAACTTGACAAGGTTAGCTGTCATAGCAATTCGTTTGAGTGGTGGCTCAGATACTACAAAAATATAGAGAAGGTAATCTACTCCGTTATTAATTTAGCTCTAATGTTCAGAATAATTTGCTGATATTCTAAGGTGTGCCTAACTAAACCGCTTGAATAATTATTAGATGTCTCTGAATACAAATAAAGTTCGATATGCAGTATTAGTGCCGTTATGGTTACGGGGCCATACGGGACCAGAGGATGAAATGCCTAAGGATGGCTTCCAGGACAACTTGCGCTCCGCTTCACGGTGTTGAACTTCAAGCTAGACATATGCCCAAATCCCGAAACGTTTCAGGGAATGGGTGGGCACAACGTGCAGCTAAATAATGCACTTCATTGGAGGATACGAGGCGTTACTTCGCAGGACATTCAGCCATTTCAGCGACATGGCAATTTTCTGTGACGCATTCTTTTGTATACCTCGTGCAGGCTGCCTTGGGATCGCTGTTCTATGGACACTTTTAAAAGTGCATACGAAACGGCTTTTCTGCGGGATTCTTACGAGATTAGCCAGGATTTAATTCTTGTAGACTTTCGCCCGCGCATTTTCAGAAAGATTTTGCTCCCGTTTGAACCTGTCAGCATCTTTCCAAATTACATGGAATGGTCTTAATTTGCTTGGTATCGCTGCAACAAAATCGGTGCCAAATAAATGCATTTCAGCTCAGACGTTACTTTTGACGATTGTCCTTTAGAATAACCTGCCATTCAATTTGATTCACATCATCCCACTGGCAGCTCTTTGCAGTTGTTTTCATGAGTTTCTGACATATTCTTATTCAGTTATCTTTTCTCCTAACTCAACAATTCCATGCCAACCGTGTTTGAAACTTCTTAGTTTTCTCACTCAGATTGCGTTTTGGTTTCATTGGTGTTTGCATTCTAATTTGGAATCCTAATTTATTCGCAAGGAGAACTACATTGCAGATAATTCTTCTCATGTTGGTAGGTAGATTGGGAAATATTGGGTCTACTTTCAAGCGAGGCTCCTGTTATGTTTAATTTCACCTCCATTCTTCCTGCGCTAATACCCGGGTAAGATGCTTGACTTAATCGAATATCCTTTAAACAAACGGTGCCGTTTCAACTTTGACATCCAGGCACCGCTCTTCAAGACAGAATAATCAGAGTATCCTTCGTATTAATACCTATTCATTTCAGGTAATAAAATCGCACTATTGTCAAATGACAGGCTCGTAAACTTCAATCCCTATGATGCAAAAAAAAAACATGGGATGGCAAATAGCGGAAGTCCTAACCTTTTATATTTTATTTCCTTACAGGGACAGCATTAACGTGAACCGTGGAATATTTACGTTATATCTATGCACATTGTCGCATGTTTGCGTATTGGGAGACATAATCCTATCAATTTTCCTTTGGTGGGTTTAACAGCAAAATTGTTGCTTGCAACACGAAATATGTTTTCTTGATTTTCCACATGAAATGTAGGAGTAATAATAAAGCAAACAACAGCATTCATGCTAATAATTCCTTCTAACCCCTTACCCCCACACTCCAGACTGCACTCCTTATTCTTTAATTCTAGTAAAATCTGTCACATATTTGCCGAGAATATAGCACTGTGGATATTGCTCCCTTTTAGAAGAATATATGATTAGGTTATCAAACTATTATCTCTACACAAGAGGGGTAGTGTGGATAGA
Organism: Pristis pectinata; assembly: GCF_009764475.1. Classification (NCBI taxonomy): domain Eukaryota; kingdom Metazoa; phylum Chordata; class Chondrichthyes; order Rhinopristiformes; family Pristidae; genus Pristis; species Pristis pectinata. Next base: position 8,174,094 of record NC_067438.1, read on the forward strand.
TATTTAACTATTAATTGGATATGGGACTGGTTCAAGAATGTGGCATTGAGGTAAAAGTTCGTCCATGATATTATTGAATGTCAGGCCTTAAACAAGGGGCCAAATGCCCACCTCCTGCCTTTTTTTGCTTATGCTCTTACATTATATCTTCTGGTGATACGACATTAGCACTGAGAGATCATGCACAATTCTGAGGTTAAAAATTCAGTGTGCTTCCCGAGTTGCAGCATATGTTCGGGGAAATGCGATATTGAAGACAAAATATCCAATCGGAATGTTATCTCAGAAGTAAATAATGTCGATGTGCTCACCTTTTGCTTTCTGACCAATTGCTAGGTCTGCAATGAAAAGGGATTGTCAGCAGAAAGTATTGCACGCGTCCCATAACCTTGGATTCTAAAGTTACACTTTGCAACATAAAGCAAGGATTTAAGAAATTGTTTTGCTGAGATCAAAATAATAACTTGCCTAAAATAGTTTGTAAGACGCAGTAGAATAAATGACGTGTGCATTTAGAAAAATTTATTTGACATTTAAAAGAATTGAACCGTGAAGTGCAAACGAGCACAAATCACTTATAAGCATACATTTACAAGGTCTTTCGTTGCGGGAGTTGTCTTTCTGGATCTTTAAGAATATTCATACTAACTTCAGGCATGCGCCTACCAGGACTATTTAAAATAGAATTTCCAAGGCTTCGGCCAATTTTTCAGTCAGAGTTGTCGCAGTGACCCTTTTTGTCGAAGGAAAAGATCAGGTATTATTACGACCAAAGCGTAGCCTTCCCATTTGTTATTTTCCATTCCAAGAACAATCAGCCATAGTAAGAGAGAAAATCAGCTGCATGTATTTAGAAAGAGTATTATTCCACTGCTGATAAAAGTAGTGTGTGACCTATTTTGGCACTGAACTAAGTCATGTTTAAGCGGTATTACAGTAAATAAATGCATGCCTACCTCTTTCCTTCAGATATTCTTTGAGTTTGTCTATTTCTGAAGAAGCAAAGGGAGCACATTATTTCATTTTAGCAGCGAATCAGGTAAAATGTAGCTACGTTAGTGCTGAGAGAAGAGACAATGTCAATCGATACACAGTAATGTGATGTAACCAAATTTCACCTAATCTATTGTGATAAACCTCAATTAAAATCAATACATTGGCCTTATAAATAACTAGTTAATACACGAGATAAACGTCTTGCTGCTCCCCAGTCGCAGAAGAGAACAGTAATTGTCATATTCTCTCTTTTTTTCCTCTGGCAAGGAACTCTGAGCCTACGAAAATTAAATAAAATTATCCGGTGGCCTCTTGCATCATTGAATCTGCGGTGGGAAATAAAACCTAATTTATCGATTTTCAAATGTAAGCTTGCTGAATTCTTGAAATGACCGAAGGCATACAAACATTTTGAAGGTTAAACCAAAATTTAGTGTTGCGGACTAGGTTACTATTGGTTCATGGCCCTTTAAGATAGAGCAAAATGTTGTGTGTGTGTGTGTGTGTGTCTGTGTGTGTCTGTGTGTGTGTGTGTCTGTGTCTGTGTGTGTGTGTGTGTGTGTGTGTGTGTCTGTGTGTGTGTGTGTGTCTGTGTGTGTGTGTGTGTGTGTGTGTGTGTGTGTGTGTGTGTGTGTGGAGTGCTTCCGTCAACAAAAGATAAAGGACGGGATGAAATTGTTGAAGAAGTCAGTCGGAGTCAGTGAAGAGAGAGAGAAGAGAGAGAAATACACCAGCCTACTCGTTTCTCTATCGATGGATGAGAAACAATAACTGTGTCTATCACTACAATCCACGTATGGACTATTTTGAGTAATCTGGTGGAGTCCACTTTGTCGTTAACCTGTAGATGGAAACAGGTATTTGTGTGGACGACCACGATCCGGATGCTTTTCGGGGTGAGTAAGTCACTACCAAGTAAACATTGAGGTGTCGTTTGGGTTCCATCGTGGAACATTTGGATTTCGTAATCACTCTCTACATCTACGTTTTGTCTTCAGTCAACGGTGGTTCTGAAGATGCCTTTGCTCATGTTTCACTTTATGGCTTGCTGACTGGAACTTTAAGAACTATTCCTGGACAGAGTTTGGGACTTTGCCACACACACACTACGAGTTTAGTTTTGGGGTTAATGTTTAAGATTTTAACATTTTTATTCCTAACATTCTAACATGTTTACTTTTATTTTTCTTAATATCATTAGTTATTAATAAAGTAGTTTTTAACGCCGAATCATAATCAGTTTGTTTCTTTTGTTGCTGGTTCGTAGCAGTAGGGAAAGGGAAAATGTCCTACAATGAAGGAAGAAAATAACAACATAAAAAACTCAAGTGTCATTTGAGAAGATGTAAAACAATCATTTGAGCTTAGAAATGTTGTAATATTATGCAAAAGGGAGAAAATAATGACAAAGATTTACATTACTCTTCAGTCATGAAAATTACATATTTACTTTTGGTGATATCTTGAAAATGAATCTTGTCAATCTACTTTCAACGTTTCTCGTGCTTTTTTTTTCTTTCTCTATATATTTAACCAGGTTTGTGCTAAAAGATCTATGGTGTTAGCCCCAACGATTCTCTGTAAGTCCGCTTCCAAAACTATTATTTCTATTGACTATGGAAATTATCATGGGTTGCTTTTCATTTTGAAAGTCCTAATGCTTTCTCAGTAAAAACTGGAACGGTGACAATTCCTTTCACGTACGAGTTCAGTTTCCTGACCGTTGTTTAGCGTGTGGCATCCTGTATTGTATTCGCTTGCCGCCCACTCTGCGCAGCCGCTCGGGAGGGTAATGAGTCAGTGCGAGTGCCTAACCATTTTTTTATTAATGCATGGTCTTAAAATGTCGCCATCTGTTTTTTTTTCCCAAATGCCCAGGGAGTGCACGGTATAATATGTATTCAATAAAGAGTCTTGAGAAAATAATGTTGGTGCTCAGATGAAATGAGCAGTATTTTAAGATCAGTGCCTTTGAAATTAACGTAAGGACAGCGAAGACATCTCAAACAATGGAAAATTTGCTGATGAAGAAAGCGAAGCCAATAGTTATCTGATTTGATAAACTTGCGCTTCCTTATATTTGTCAAGAGTGTACATATATAGGAATTGCATTCTTCTCTCAAGGCAAAGTAACATTTATCATGTTATCGATTTCAGCTGAGTGATTTACGTGCTTTGTATTGAAGGGACTCAGCAAATATTGCATTGATAAAGGAACGTGTCACTGACAAATACCATGTTATTGAATATTAGAACAGACACAAGATACTGAATAGAGTGGTCCTGTTTTTACTTCCAGTGTACTGGTTTTATGTTTCCCGGCACACCGAATAAAAAAGAACAGATATGCATGCAACAAAGTGAAAAAATATATAGTCTCCATGTAAGTTGCGGCGCATTCAGTCCCGAAATCTCTCATATACGCAGAGCATATCCTTGCTTCAAATACGGAAGAATGGATTTTTTAAATTATTGTTTTCATTATTAATATTACTTTAAGCACTATTTTACTTCCTGCAAAGAAATATGAATTAATAAAACTCATTAAAGAATCATATTTATTCAAAATGCCGGAGCAAGCTTTGAAATGCTTCCGAAATCCGATGTTTTCACGTTGAAACCATGAACTATATTTGTTTTTTTTTTAATTCGGCAATAAAAGAAGGCATAAGTAAATACAGGTTTTTTCTAATTTATGGAATGATCCATTTCAAGATAATTTATTCGCCAGTGAATTGTGGGTTTATTCACGAGTGAATTGCGGAAAACATTCTATGTTTTAAAGGACTAATTTTGATATCGACTATTCCCTGGTTGTAGTATGTCTAACCCGACCATCCAACATAAGATGATTCTGTCAGGTTGGTATGACGAAAAGCAACATGTGACAATGCAACCAATTAATGCAACCATGCATTAATAAGAAAAATACACCCATCAGCATCGCAGTGTGTTTCTAGAATTGCAGTAAATGTTCTAGAAAACGTAAACTTGCTGCTGACAAATTAAAGATAGTTCTTAGCCAAATTAGCGAAGAAGTCTCTGTACTCACCTGCTCCTTTACCAAACAAAGATTTTTCTACAAAGGAACAAGAAGATCTTTAAAAAGAAACCGATAGCACGCAGTAACCAAGTTGCTAATGTCAAGACTTTAAGATACAAAGTACTTTTCAGAAAAGGAGACTCTTCTCCAAAAGTCAAAATGATAAGCCGCCAAAAAGGCTTAAAACGCGATAACTAATCTCTTTCGAAAGTTTACATTGGAATGAGGCTTAGTTCATGATTGACAAAGACACAATCTTCATTCCAATCGTACGCACTTTTCTCGTTATTAGATGCGGTTTTTGCATTATATGACTTCCTCTATAACGGTTCACACACTGTACTGAAACAACCATCTTCATGCCCACCTTTGTCCTGGAGATCTTCCTTCAATTTTATTGTTTCTGAAGAATAAAAATAAGCAGATTGTTTCATTAAAAATAAACGTATCAACCACAGCCAAATTCATAGTCACCTGCTAAGATTTTCTATTAGGCACGCTATAAGTGGAAAATTAATTTTACAGATATCGCACATTAAGTTATACAGTGCAGTGGTCAAATGGGCAAAATTCACCCTCTTGTATGAAACGAATTTCAGTTAAAAATATGTATCGAGATTAGTTCGTTATTCATCAACTAAATTGGGATCTACACAATTAATGTTGTGTAGAGACTGCACAAATTAGCACATTTGTATGTCAATATCATTTGAATTGTGTCGATTATTCGGGATGGTATTAATATTAATTTTCGGCAATAAGGAAGTATAACATTTCCCTTGAGGGAAACCCCCTCACCTTTTTCTTTTAGAGCTAATTCGTTGGCTGTAAGAGAATGCATTTCATGTCAATATGTGACCGTCAGAAAACGTTGGAAACTGCTGAGTTCGGTAAAAAGGTATATCCTCAGTACCTAAAACTGCATAAGTCATTACTACCACAATCGTGAAGTTCAAAACGATCAAAATAATCATTAGTCCGGATGGATTGTGACTTCAAACGTTCCGTAAAGCTTCAAAACTATTTGGATCACTGAGTACTTTTAGTCTGCTGAAAGAGCACTTCTGTAAATAATCTCCGTCATGATCGGTGATCTTTCATCCCCGTGTTCAATGCTGCATTCAGCTTTCAATCGGCAAGTTTCTTCTGCACAAAACATATTCCTTTTATTTCTTCTCAATACAGCAGCCACCATGCATACTTTCCAACATCCTTTAAAAAATAAAGTGGCTTAATTGGATTCCCTCCATACTTTCACCCTGCTCTTAACTGGATATTACAGGTAACTATTTTAAGTTCAAAGTATATCCTGTGAACATCGCTGCTGAAATCCATCCAGCATCAAGGAATAATTGTCTTTCGTTTTGTTTTCAATGCTGCTAACTTATTTGTAGGATGTCATTTGCAATTTCATCAAAAAAAAGGGGCATCGGGTTTCCGAACTACTTGCTCCATTATTAACATGCATAATTTGACATCTTAATTTTCACAGCCTATTGGAATCAAAGTTTGTTCCCATAGATTTTCAGACTAGTAACTTCTGGAGTAACCAGCATGAATCAAGCATAAGAATCTATGGCTAATAAAAAGCTTCTATTTTTGTACATGTCAATGCAAACAAAATCACAAAACCAGTTAATTGAAGAATGCAGAAGTTCCCCCTTTCTATCCATTAACCCGAACTTTCAGAAGAAAACAGAGACAAATTTAATAAAGACAAATTCAAGTCCCCAGATTTGAATGTGAAATTTCAGCTTTACTTCCTGAATATTGTATTTGCTGTAATGAACCTTGCTGGGAGTCTTCCCCATTTGTGTTCCCGAGCACGATAACTACTCACGAAAGATTTTAAACTCTTAAATATCAGAACTTATTTTCCATTATGTCGTATTAAAAAGGATCATCTGACAAATTCTGAACTGGTTCAAGTAAAGGAAAAAATGGAATAAACTGTGCAAAGATATCCTAGGAACGTCGTCCTAACTGTTCACGCCACTCCACTATTTGTAAGATCCATCCTCATCCATGCCTTTGTGTGAAACGCTTGTTGACATTACGTGTGACAGAGTCATACATATGAGGTTAACAGCGTCCTAACACGGTTACTGTGCTTAAGAATGCTAATATCAATATTTATCTCTGACAAAATTTAATCCTTTTCAATATTGTTTCATCACAAACTAACGCTGATCAGTCGCCTCATGTCCAAAGGACTGGTGAGATATCCAAAGTTAAACATCGCCAATCTTGGAAGAATGAAAATATTGACTGATTTCCTGGGTTGGAATAAAGATTACAACCGTAATTAATCAGTTGCTGTCAAAATTATTATTAGCATTCAGCACAAGCAAACAATTTCTATCTTTAAAACAAAAATTCCTCTTTACTTACTGGCTTCACTTAATTGTTTCTTTAGTTCTTCTGAGCCTGCAGGAAAATAACAGAAGATAATTAATGAGCATAATCGTTGGCAAGCACATTGAAGCCGAATTAAAACTCTGTTGGTGCGGAAGTCCTGTCAGCTACGCTTTCGTGATGATCGATATAATTTCGCAGCGATGATTTTTTATGTTTCCTTGGCACATTGCCTTTCCGAAATGGTACTTTAACAGAAATTAAAACCTTTACAAAACGTGTTAATAGCCACTACTGCAACACTAAACGATAGGATCGTCCATCTTCCCATTCTTCACTCTCCAACAAAGTCTCTTCCCCGTTGCTGTATTTAACTTTAGCTCCAGGCCGCCCTTATGTCATTGTTCCAGGAAGCAGAGTGGTCCGCATACGGAGACTGCAGCTCAGCAGGCGGAACGCTATTGGTCACTTAGCAGCAGGCTAATCTCAAAGACATTTTTGATCATTTGGAAATGGCTCTGACCATGAATCGTGACGAACTTCGTTATAGATAATAAAGGCATGTGGACCACGTGTAAGTCATTGACATTCAGAAATAAAGCATTAAGATAGAAATCGTGCCGGCCACGGCCAATCCATTCGTCTTTGGGGTGTGGAGGAAAGCAGCGCGATCACAGTGACAATGTTCAAACACCACACAGAAGAACCAAGATTGACCCTCTCTTGCTGGAGATGTGAGACAGCTGCTTTATTAGCTGCGCCGCTGAATACCCTTAAAAGGAGACCAGACATATAAACAGTCTTTTATGTTCTTCCTTCCTTGTGGATTTCGCTCCTGGAAGTGAAATTGTCTGCAAATCCACTTGCTACTTTAAGAGTTCTGATTCGCAATTCTTGACCCAGCTCATCCCAGAACAGAGTCGATGATATGAACAATTTTGACTGTGTTTCTTTATATCCAAGGACAAATTTAACCCTAGTGCACTTCTCAAAAAATCTGTGCCCAACGAAATAAGATATGTTATCTCTGGATTTCAACGTCTACTGCAACAAGAAACAAAGATCAATGAGATCCAGAAGAGGAACGTGTAACCTTTGAACTACAAATGTTATTTAATGCAGAGTACGTATACTATAACACCCATTAGGTAAGCTGATAAAGTTGTCTCTCTCAACAAAATACCTGGGAGGGCTTGATGTAATGAATGGTTTTGAGTTTACGGTAAGGAGATGTGTTTAAAACTTGCGATCTGCATTCCAAAGCATTATTTTCCCACAGAGTACGGAAAAGCAAAGCCACCACAAACTAGGAAGCATGCAAAGTTTACAGACAAGAATATAATGCAAACAGAGACGCAGAAGAGAAAAAGGGTTTAGATCTTCATGACCTGCTGTGTGGTTCCAGGACCTTCAGTATTTACTTTAGGCTATGATCTTTCCAACCCAGCCCCTCCGTCCAGAATCGCCGCCAGTAATTCATCCTTCCAGGGCCATGTTTTGTGGAGGACTCAGCCAGCTGGCTTTCCTTGTCCTCAAGTCCACCGGTATGCTTATAATAGCGACAGAGTCTCGGAAGTTGCAATGAGAAGGATCCACCACCGAGACCTTTTGGAATCTTGAAAATCAAATGTGGCACTGCGCCGTCCGAAAAGGTTTAAGTGACTTTAGCATTTTTATGTGTCTCTTTCTCACAATACATTTCAGGTCTATTGAAACTGAAATAGGAGTTAATTTAGGAGTATAAATTGTGTTTAAAAGGTAAAGCACTTGATGGAGAGATAAGTTAAAACATTGAATTGAAACAAATGTCATTCAAGGGTAAAATTCTCTCCTAAATCTGAGGCATCATTTCCAATTGAAATCAGCAGGACTCGGATTCTGTATCTGATCACCAAATGGAGCTTGAACTCTGTTATCTTCTCTCGTACAACGGTCTCGTCCGAATCTCAGGAGTTAGTCGACATGATCAGGTTCTTGTTCAAAATATTACCTCTCAATAACTATCAGGTTTTCTAAATAATATAAGGGAAGTCTAGATTTTGTCGAGATTTTAAGAAAACATTTTTATGCCTCGACGACATGTTTATTAGAATAAAAACTAGACTTACCGCCACCTTTGCGAAGTTCCTCGTTCTCTGTTCAAAGAAAGAAAATGAAAACATATATTTATAAAAGTTAGGAATATAGAGTAATATTTCACTTAATGTATCACAAGTGAGATGTGAACTATCCACATTGGATTACTTGGGTCACATAAAGCAGAGATTAGGTTTTCCTTTGTTTGTTGCCCAATTGCATGTTCATTTAATTCGCATTGTCTTTGTTAACTTCAGCACAGTGCAAAACATCATAACGTATTATAGGAATCGTGTATTCGCTTATTTCAGAGGAATATTAGAGCAGCCAAAACAAAAATGTATCCATTCAATGGGGGCTGTGAAGCACTTGAAACTTTCTCATAATATATTAAGCCGTCCTAAAAAGTACAGGAATGAACAGAATAGAGTCAAAGGTGTAAGTAAACTACAACATATCATGCTCTTAAAATGTAAAAAAAAAACTGGCTTTATCTTCATCAAATTTAAAAATTCAGTTGATTATTTGTAACTCAATACCGAGGACGCTAATTATCAAAGTCTGCAAAACAGCTGATTTCAATTGTTACCGCATGCAATAACAAGAACGTTTTTCGAACTATGGATAAAGGCTCCAATCGGTTGCATAAAATTAAACTGGCATAAAGTTCTGCTGAATTTCTATATCCTCACATCACAGCTATGCACGCTGAATTGCAATGTATTCAACGGAAAAAGTTTCATCTCTATGTTCAGAACCCTCTCAGACTTTCCCCACCTATATCCCATAATTCCATCTGATTTGATCCAGTTGTCATCTCACGTGTTTCCTATTCTTGTTCGTCCACACTTCTATGTAGCACTGTAGGATGTCGGCAATGTAAGCCAGGAACTTTGTTGCTAAACATCTCCGCAATTGACTGGCTCTTGCAGATTTAGTCAAATACATACTTTATGAGCCCTGGCATAATAATGTAAAACAGAACATAACAAAATGCGTTTTGTTATATTTACTTAATTTACTACCAAAGTGATCTTTGGCGTATATTTGAAACAATTCTGAATGCCAGGAAGTTAATTATCAAAACGTAAATACGCTACTACATTACCTGCATCTTTTAAACGCAGTAGTTGTTCTTACAATGGGTAAAAACAAAAAAAAAGATTAGAGTTGCTATACTAAATTGAGACAATGTCAGGTAATTGTCAAATATCATTGGACCTCAATAGTCAGAAAAACGAGGTTGAATTAAAATAATGTATTGTGGCATAATTTATTTTACCACGATAAGGTATAACAATCTACATGGGTCAGCCAGTTTGCATGCATACGGATAGTCCAACAGGAATACACTTACATCAATATCTTAAGGCATATTTTCGGCTGGGATGTACGATACTCCGACACTTACTCTTAGTTACGTAATTCTGAACTGAAAGCACTAGACTTCTTTTGCACTGGAAGGTAACTAGACAGGTGGAGTCCTTTGCTGGACCAATGATTCTCCTGGCGTTTGCATCAATCGGCGTTCTCCCTGGACAGAAATCCAGGCTTTCCGAATTTTAATCATCGCACTGAGATCGCTCAGTATTGTGAGAGTAATACCACAGGGTGAAAGGGTTCTCTGGGCTCAATCTTGTGTTAGTTTTAGTTATTTTGGGAGGAGGTACTGTGCTGGCTTTAACGAGGGTGTGATGTGTTGGAAAACGTGCGAGTTTTCCTGCAAGTTGATACATCTCAAAAACTCAAAAGACATTTAACAATAAACGTCCTGTGTTCAAATACGAGGAAAGTAAACCTGATGCTTTCTTTCTGAAGTTCCAATGCAACCACTTCTTAAATGTTGGTTCTCATGTTGAGATAAAACTTGCTGAAAAGAACTCCGAGGTCTATCAGTATGTGAAGTTATCTTCGTAAATTTTCTAAAGATAATCCCTTTCTGGAATATTAATTGTCGAAGGAAGAGCTCAATCAGAGCAGGAAGATTAAGTTGTCTATAAAGAAGAAGGAACAGTTCTGGAAATGGAAAACAAAACAGCGCCTCGTCAGCAGACTACATTTTGGTTCACGGGAAGACATTCAATGAGACGTTGCAGGAAGAGAAGAAAATATCAAGCAGAGTGAACCAGCATACATTACATCATTTAAATAGCAAAAAAAAACGTGCATTGTTGTAATCGTTCCTGAGATCCTGCTGTTTTATGTAAAGCAGGGAATGAAGTAGTCGTTAATTCTGCACAGAGAGAGAACAATATAATTTTGATTAAATTATTCATTTTGGCGATCTTAATTAAGGATTAATTATGTCAACCACATATTGACTATTCTTCTACTCTCCCACTGCATCTCATCTATTCATTGCAACAAACATATTGCATCCGTTTTAAGTCTCGCCTCAACACAAGGCCATTGATCATGTTGCAGTGTCTCAAGTTTGCAGGACAGAGCTAGTATTCCTCTTATCTCCTCCTTATAAGTCCTTCTACTAACTCCGACTTCGAAATTACCTTGTGCAGAGGCACAGACACAGTGTCACCTGTAATGCCTCGAATTAGATTTATCACCCCAGTGTCAGTCTCATCACCAAACTTCAAAACACTGTCCAACAAGAAGGACTGGGATTTTCACTGGCACCAAGGGTGACCGACCTTTCAGTGAAACAAAGCCTTCTGACACAAAAGAACGAAATTCATCGCTAACTCCATCCAACATCTCAGCATTTGCCTCTGGCATTGACAGATTTATCAGAATGTCCAGAACCCTTTTGGTTTATAGTTGTTTCAACCATTTGCAAACAAAGGTTTGGCGCTGCCTCCTTTTCTTTCTTTTTCCTCAGGAGGGAACAATTAGCTATCACATGACCAGGTTTCTTAAAATAATAACAAGTACGATCAGCAGGTTTCTCCGATACAGGCTTCCTATCATCCTTCCCCTTTGTACTACTTCCCAATTTAATTTCTGATTTACCTGGATTATTCACATTACTCTTTTGGAATGTCTTAGTTTGTCCTCACTTAAACTTGTAAGTTAAAGCAAACTCATCTGCTAACAGCATTTTCTTGCGAAGTAGCCACCTCCTTTTCATTTAAATATGTTTTTAAGTCTCTCTGGACACACCTTTTAAATACTTACACGAAAATCAACTCTTTTAATCTGTCGTACTCCTAACTTACATTTCTAGACGTGCACAATCGTTCAAAACACACACTTTTCTCATTCGCAAATTCCATATAAGTCAGGTGCACAGATCTCTTCAGATCCCTATACTTTTGGCTATAAGCTTCAGGAACCAATTCATAGGCTTTCAGAACAGTCTGTTTTACTCTCTCATAGTTAGTCGCTTCACTAACAGATAGGGCAGAATATGCTTGTTGAGCTTTACCTTTAATCACACTTTGTAACATAAGAGGCCAACTGTCAAGTGGCCACTTTGAACTCTGAGCAACTTTTTCAAAATGTTGGAAATACTGATCAACCTGATCCTCCTCAAACGGAGGGAGTAATCGAAGCTCCCTACTAGCCATAAAGTTACCACCAGGACTAGAAAAAGAACCCCACGGCTTATCACTTCTAACTCATACTGCCGCTTTTTCTCCTGTTCTTCCACTTCTATCGCTATCCCCTTCATTTCTACCTCCAGCCTCCTGTGTTCCATCTCTAGTTTCCTTTGTTCCATCTCCGCATCTATTTTCTTTTGTTCTCGCTCAGTCTCTATCTCTAGCTTCCTTTGTTCAAATTGCATTTGTGCCAGATCCACCTGGGCATCAGAGATCTCTGGTTTCGTTATCAGGAAGTGTTCTAACTCATTCACCTCAAACTCCCCCTCATCCACATAATAGTCAACTATTATTCTCCGAATATTTGCCTTTTTCACAGACGGCTTCGCTGCTTCAAGGTTTAACTTTTTAGCAATGCTTAACAACTCTTCCTTACTCGTCGCCTGCAATTCCTCAAGGGTTGGTGATTCCAAATTGCATCAACATCCATTGTTGCTGGTTTCCACACACAGAAGCCTATCAAAAGGAGATTTATCAGTCCGATCGACAATCGATCGTTCCACAAGCCCCAATTTTGTTCTAAACCCAGACCTCTCGTATCAGTCTTGACTGCCATCCCGGACGACCCCCCAGTTTTGTTACTGACCAGCAACAATAGAAACACAATGAGTCATGTTTAAATATTATAATCTATTTATTAATAACTACTAGTAATAATAAGAGAAATAAAAAAAACATTAGATATCAGACATTTACCCAAAATGAACCGAAGTGTGTGTGTGCCAAGTTCCCAAACCCCAAGTCTAGGAACAGTTCTCAAAGTTCAGTTCAGCAAATCATGAAGCAAAACGATGAGCAAAGGCTTCTGAAAACCACGTTATAATGTAGAGAGAATATAGAGAGAAGGAGTTTACGAATTCCACAAGTTCCACAATGGAACAAATACGACACACCAATAACTGAAGAACTCTGTTTCTTTTAGTCAGAGATATCTGCCACTTCAAGGGCACTCCATACGTGGCCGCCCACAGATATACCTGATTCCTGGTACAGGTTAACGAGAAAGTGGACTCCGCTGATTGCTCCAAAAATACCTACATGGATCGTAAAGTGGCAGTCACAACGATTGTGCTTCACTCGTAGATACAGAGACTGGCAGTCAGTGCTACCAACTTTTAAGTCTCTCTCTCTCTCTCTCTCTCTCTCTCTCTCTCTCTCTCTCTCTCTCTCTCTCTCTCTCTCTCTCTCTCTCTCTCTTTGCAGTTGCCAGCACTTCAGTTAATCAGCCTTCAGACTCTTCCATCATTCCAGTTATCGACGCTTTTTCGCTCCCACTCGTAGCAGTCAGATAAAGCCACATATACACTACTGCACTACCGTCCAGGTGCCTTAAAGGGACACTCACCAAGTAGCAACCTGGCTCGTAACAATTAGAAGGAGAACTTTTAACATAAGTCTCCGATTCAGGTGGTGAATGTCAGAACTGATTTTCCACATGTCGGAAGTAAACAGATCTGAATGAATGTATTCAATGTCAGAAAGAGAAAGGGGGAGACAACTGCGATAATAAATTACAACATTTCATTTGAAAACTTACACAAACAATTCAAAATAACTTTCTTACCAAGGTCCTGGCGAATGCTTTGCAATGTTTTATATTCTAAGAAAAGAAAATATATTGGCTATCTCCAAACCTTTTAACAGAAGTTATGCTGTTGATCGAATTTAATTCAGCAGTTTCTACTTAATGTCAGCCCAAACGGCAGAATATTTATTATTTCGATTTATACAATAAAGATAAATATTATTCTGACTTTACTTTTTGATGTTTATCTAATTAGAAACATGGAGGCATTGACGTTCGATTTCACTGAATATACTGGATGTACACATCAATTATTATTTTAGAGTTTTGGAAAGGTATGCATGGATTTTGTGTACAGGTATACGAGAAAGGAAAAAGAGAAAATCTAGAGAAACAATGAATTGCAAATGCTGGAATCTAGTTGACATACAGTATGATGCTGGAGGAACTCAGCAGGCCAGGCAACATCCGTGGAGAAAAGCAGGCGGTCAAGATTTCGGGTCAGGACTCTTCTTCAGGACTGAAGATAGGAAAGGGGGAAGCTCAATATATTGGCGGGAAAGCAGAGCAGTGATAGGTGTACAAAAGAGGGGAGGCAGGGTGGGTACATGGAAATGATAGGTAGATGCAAGTACGAGATAGTGATAGGCATGTTGGGGGCAAGTGCAGATCCACCGGGGTATGGGTAAAAGGTATAAAGAGAAGAGGAAACATGGCTAGGAAAGGGAATAAGGGAGGAAGAATGGTGGGGTGGTTGCAGGGAATGTGGCTGGGGATTACCTGAAGTGGGAGAATTCAATAGTCATGCCGTTAGGCTGCAAGGTTCCAAGGAAAAAGATGAGGTGCTGTTCCTCCAGTTTGCACTTGGAATTCTCTTGGCAGTGGAGGAGGCCGAGGACTGTCAATTAAGTGATAGTGTGGGAGGGGCAGTTGAAGTGACTGGCAAAGGGAAGATGCAGGTCCCGGCGGTTGCGGACAGAGCGCAGGTGTTCTGTGAAACGGTCACCCAGTCTGTGTTCGATCTCACCAATGTAGAGGAGGCCGCGCTTGGAGCACCGAATGCAGTAGAAGATATTAATGTAGGTGTAGGTGAATCTCTGTCTCACCTGAAAGTACTGTTTGGGTCCCTGAATGGAGGTGATGGAGGTGGTGTAGGGGCAGGTTTTGCACCTGTAGCGGGGGCAGTGGAAATTTCCCGGGGTGGGAGCGGGATGGATTGGAGGGAGAAGTGCACGAGGAAGTCTAGGAGAGAGCGGTCCCTGCGAAAGGCATAAAGGAGTGGGGAAGGGAAGATATGCTTAGTGGTGGGGTCCCGTTCGAGATTGTGGAACTGGCGGAGAATGATGTGTTGGATACGTAAGCTGGTGGAATGAAATGTGTTGGATATGTAGACTGTTGGGTCTGGGAGGGGGTGGGTGTGAAAGCGGAGGTGGGGAAATGGTAGGGATACGGGTGCGAGCTCTCTCGACCACAGCTGGGGGAAGCCCCGATTAGTAAATAAGTTAGACATCTCGGATGTCCTGGAGTGGAAAGCCTCATCATGGGAGCAGATGAGGCGGATGCGGAGAAATTGAGAAAAAGGGATAGCGTCCTTGCAAGAGAGGGTGGGAGGAGCTGTAATCGGAGTAGCTGTGGGCATCAGTGAGTTTGTAGGAGATGTCAGTGGATAAGGAATCTGCTGAAATGGAGACGGAAAGATCGAGGAAAGAGAGAGAGGTGTCAGAGATTGTCCAAGGGAATTAAAGATCTGGTTGAAAAGTAATGGCGAAATTTATGAAACTAAAATCAGTGACGAAATTTATGAAACGTCTAATTCGGTATCAGATCAGAAGAATCTACAGCTGGTGGCGGTGTTCGGCTGTATTGTCACATCAATTATTGTCTTAAATGAAACCAAATGGTTAGAAATTGGAATATCTTAACTCTCATAACCATTCTGATGATCTACAGATCGCATCTAATTTCCAGGAAAGATCAGATGACAAAGCCAGAACCATTCTTTAAAAATCGTATATTAGCCTAAATAACAGGAACTTAATAAAATAACCAAACTTACACCAAAGTATAAATCTTGACCTGATATAATAGTATCAGACTGGTCGTGCTGCACAAGCTCTCAGAGTACTTTATTGCAAATGCAATTCAAATAAGTTGAAGTATACATCAAAAACAAGTTGATGGGTTAAGCAGTTTTATAATGCCATGGAAAAATAAGGATACCAGTGGCATGCAAAATTTTGGGCACCCCAGGTCAAAGTTTCTGTTACTGTGAATAGCTAAGCGAGTAAAGGATGACCTGATATCCAAAAGGCATGAAGTTAAAGATAACACGTTTCTTTCATATTTTAAGCAAGATTATTTTTTTATTTCCATCTTGTACAGTTTCAAAATAACAAAAAAGGAAAGGGACCGAAGCAAAAGTTTGGGCACCCTGCATGGTCAGTACTTAGTAACACCCCCTTTGGCAAGTATTACAGCTTGTAAACGCTTACTGTAGCCAGCTAAGTGTCTTTCCATTCTTGTTTTGGGGATTTTCGCCCATTCTTCCTTGCAAAAGGCTTCTAGTTATAGATTCTTAGGCCGACTTACATGTACTGCTATTCTGAGGTCTATCCACAGATTTTCGATGATGTTTTGGTCAGGGGACAGTGAGGGTCATGGAAAAACATTCAGCTTGTGCCTCTTGAGGTAGTCCATTGTGGATTTTGAGGTGTGTTTAGGATCGTTATCCTGTTGTAGAAGCCCTCGTCTTTTCATCTTCAGCTTTTTTACAGACGGTGTGATATTTGCTTCCAGAATTTGCTGGTAATTAATTGAGTTCATTCTTCTCTCTACCAGTGAAATGTTCCATATGCGACTGTCTGCAACACAAGCCCAAAGCATGATGCTTCTAGCCCCGTGCTTAACAGTTGGAGAGGTGTTCTTTTCATGAAATTCTGCACCATTTTTTTCTCCAAACATACCTTTGCTCATCGCGGCCAAAAAGTTTTATTTTAACTTTACCAGTCCACAGGACTTGTTTCCAAAATGCATCAGGCTTGTTTAGATGTTCCTCTGCAAACTATTGACGCTAAACTTTGTGGTGAGAAGGCAGGAAAGGTTTTGTTCTGATGACTCTTCCATGAATGTCATATTTGTGCAGGCGATGCTGCACAGTAGAACATTGCACCACCACTCCAGAGTCTGTTAAATCTTCCTGAAGGTCTTTTGCAGTCAAATGGGTTTTTTTATTTGCCTTTCTAGCAATCCTACGAACAGTTCTCTCGGAAGGTTTTCTTGGTCTTCCAGACATCAACTTGACCTCCACCGTTCCTGTTAACTTCAATTTCTTAATTATACTACGAACTGAGGAAACGGCTACCTGAAAACTCTTTACTATCTTCTTATAGCCTTCTCCTGCTTCGTGGGCATCATTTATTTTAATTTTCAGAGTGCTAGGCAGCTGATTAGAGGAGCCCATGGCTGCTTATTGTTGGGACAAGGTTTGAGGAGTCAGGGTATTTATAAAGCTTTGAAATTTGCATCACCTGGCCTTTCCTAACGATGACTGTGAACAAGCCATAGCCATAACAAGCTAGCAAGCTGAGACCCCAGGAAAGGTTGTCTGAGATTTCAAATCTCTTGGGGTGCCCAAACTTTTGCATGGTGCTTTTTTCCTTTTTTCACTATAAAATTGTACAAACCAAAAATAATACACCAATCTTCCTTAAAATGTTGAAAAGAATGTTTCATCTTTAATTTTATGACTTCTGGAGACCAGTTCATCTTCTACTCACTTAACTATTCATAGTAACAGAAATTTTGACCGGGGTGCCCAAACTTTTGCATGCCACTGTATTTTGTATATGGTAATCAGCTTGAAAATTAAACGGCAAATATATTGCTATGTCCTAAACTAAATGGAAATCCACTGAGTATTACTATCAGAATAAAATTCCACGTTTAAAAGCAGCAGGAAAGCACAGTGCGAGGATATTTTTGAGCAATTGTCAGGGAGTCCATCAGCAAGCATAGCTGCAAGAAGATAGCTTACGAGAGGTGTCATCCTGGGGCATTTTAGAGTTACTGGTTGAGACCACATCAAACAGAGAAATTAACTAAAAAACAACAAAAAAGACTGAAGCAAATTGTTTTCAGTTAAGGTTAAACCATGGAGACAGGTAGCAATTTTCTGTAAAATATCTATTGATTGCATTAACACTTCCTTGTTGATTTACCCTTAAAATAATTTAAATTGTTTTTAATTGTTTGTGTGCATATAAATCGTGAAACTTATTAGTAATTAACTTTGTCCAATAAATATCGATTAATAGTTTTACCTGCATTCAATTCACGTAACTTTTCTTCTGCAAGATCAAATATCGAAAATAAGTTGTCATTCATAGCAAAAACAAAGTTTAATTTTACCTTTGCGGTCATGTTCACTACGTAAATCGTTATTCAAAATTTCCTGAGTACAACCAGCCTATTATGATCGCGACTCAAGAAGCACCAGGTCAGCGCTTGATTGTGCCGGTTCGCTAACAGCAATTTCCTTAACAAAAAAGCCCTAAATTGCTCGAAGATTCGCAAGGAATCACGTGCCCTTCCGTTATTTGATCTGCGTCGTCCCGCTGACTCAGCTTCCAAAACATCTGAAAATCAACTAAACTACGTCTTTCAGTTCTAGGCTCTCAGAACTGTCAAAACCATTAAGTAATGATGAACGGCGTACCAGCATTGAAATCATTGAAACAGGATTAAAATCTGATCACTGGCAACATTACAATTAGTTTTGACAAACTAGTGCACTTTTTTTTATAACCAGAAGCAACTTAAGCAATTAAACGCTTTGGTGGAGGCACCACACATTAAAAAATAAAATCTGTAAGTTATATCTCGACCACAGAGCTTAATGGATTGAATGATTCTGCCTGGAAACTTTAGCCGAGAGGCGATTCAGTGAGCATAGTGTCTAGATTTGCCTGATGCTTACATTCCGCCAGTAACTGCGGATACAGTAGCAGAATATAGTGTGCAAAACGCAGAATTATCCCCTGGGAACACACATTGCCAGAATATTTCGGAGCAGTTTTCGGGATTCCATCAGCAAGTGGAAGTGCAAGAAGAAGCTTACAGGAGGTGATTCCTGGGGTCAATATTCTGTCGTAGTTCTCTTGGCACCCGTAGCTTCCCCAAAATGTTTACATTTGCTTAATTTGAAAGATGTCTTCTCTTATTTCCCTGCCTTCTAAATTGCAAAAGGTGTGCAAATTTCGATACCATTCTATTTTGATTAATCGGCATCAGTTCATATCACCGACCCAACTCACCGTCGAGTTGCATGTGTTTTTTCAATTCTGTTAAAAAAAAGATATTTCAACACAGAGATTCCATACTGCAGCGGAAATATGCAATAAAGTGTCATTGCTGCAGCTCAAAATTAAACACATGAAAAATACAATATCATTATCCACAGCGTATCGATATTTATGATGTTGATTTTATACCAATTAAAAATTTTACCTGTTTCTTTGCGATTCAATTCCTCCTCTGTGAAATCAAAAGTTGGAATCTTAAACGAAGGTCAATTACACCAATTCGGAAATAGTATGCAGATATGATGAATTGGTGAAATACTCCACCTCAGAGGTTTGTGGAGGCCATATCGTTACTACTATTGCAAGAGGAAGGAGATAATTTTTCAAAGATCTATGGATTAATGGCTAATGGGGAGCTGACTCAGAGAGGGGATAAAGTCCGGGGCAGGTCAGCTGTGATCAAATTGAATGACAGGGCAGGCGTCAGGGACCGCGTGACCGACTTCCTCTCCTATTTTGATTTGTAATTCCGCTATGGCATGAAGGATTGTATATATAATAATAGAAGATGACTTTCACAGTTATTCCTTCATCCACCTCTTGCAAATGTACAAGGAATCTACTCGCCCCCATTATTCAACAGGTGCATTATTCATTCTAAATGTAATTTGTTCCCAGGGTTAAAGATGTCCACATCATAACTATTTGATCTATGGCCAGCTATGTACGTTCTGGCAACAGATTACATTTTGGCCGATATTTCTCTTCACTATAATTATGCCCATCCGATCTTTTGTGGAGTTTCGCAGCTCATTGTGGTAATAGTAATGGTACTGTAAATAACCGATGAAACGAAAATGGGATCTTTCACCGTTTCACCAAAAAATGTCTGGCCTATTGGAATCATCCCAATTCAACACAACAGGATATCTTCGGCAAAATGCATGTATAAATACATGACTATAATGTTTCCTTAGAATAAAATGAGGTTTATTACCACTGACATATGTCGTGAAGTGTGTTGTTTTGCGGCAGCAGTAGAGTGCAAGAAATAAAACTTACAGTAAGTTATAAAAAATAATGAGGAACAATGACGTCGTGTTCATTGTTTCATGGACCGTTCGGAAGTCTGATAACAGAGAGGAAGAAGCTGTTCTTGAAACGTTGGGTGTCGGTCTTCAGATTACTTTTCCACTTCCCGGATGGCAGCAACGAGAAGAGGGCATGTCCTGGATGGTGAGGATCCTTAGCGTTAAATTCCGCCTCCTTGAGGCACCACCTCTTGAAGATTTCATCGAGGGCGGGGAGGGTTGTGCCCGTGATGGAGTTGGTTTAATCTACAAACCTCTGCAGCCTCTTTCGATCCTGCAAATTGGATCCCTCATACCAGGCGTTGATGCAACCAGTAAGAATGCTCTCCACAATACATCTACAGAAATTTGTAAGAGTCCTTGGTGACATACCAAATCTCCTCAAACTCCTTAAGAAGTAGAGCCGCTGGCGTGATTTTGTAGTGGTTGCATCAATTTATTAGGCCCAAGACAGATCCTCTGAGATATTGACGGCCAAGAACTTGAAGCTGCTGATCCTTTCAACCTCTGACCCATCAATGAGGACTGGTGTGTGTTCTCCCGGCTTCCTCTTCCTGAAGTCCACATTCAATTCCTTGGTCTTGCTGATGTTGAGTGCGAGGTTGTTATTGCGACACCACTCAACCAACCGATCGATCTCTTTCCTGTACGCCTCCTCGTCGCCATCTAAAACTCTATCACCAACAGTGGTATCATCAGCGAATTTATAGATGCACTTAAGCTGTGCATAGCCATACAGTCGTGATAGTAGAGAGAATAGAGCAGTGGGCGAAGGACGCATCCTTGAGGTGCGCCTGTGTTGATTGTCAGCGAGGAGGAGATGTTATTACCGATCTGAACTATTTTTGGTCTCCCGATAAGGAAATTAAGCATTGATTTGCAGAGGGAGGTACAGAGGCTTCTTGTTCGATTACTTCTACGCTCTGCAATATTTGGCTGAGTCAGTTCGTCCGTCCTCCAGGATCACTGTCCAAGACCTCAACATCTCATCAACAAATTTTCCTCGATTTAATTTCTACGGATTAGAGTGCATTTACAATATTTCACGTTTCTTTAAAAGCGTGAGATAAATGTAATTAAAAATGTAACTCCCAATTAAAGTAACAGTAGCTAAACACGTACCTTCGCTTCTCTCGACCATCCATTTCAGAGAAAATTTGCAATAAATATGCCAATTACGAGAGAGAGCAAAGGCCATGAAATGCCTCCTCCCTCTTCGCTCAGCACAACTGAACTCCTGCCTTGGAATGCCACAAATTGTCCCCACCCCCACCCCAATGCCCCGGCATTTTATGCCACAAAGGGCACGCGCATATTTCAGAATTAGACCAACCAATGAATGTCATTTGGTTCTTCAAAACATCCACCGAGGTCCTTACCCTCAGCCCAGGTGTTTTTTGCTGCAAAGCAGGGGCATCGATTTCGGGATCCGGCTGCCTCTTGCATGACTTTCGTGGAAGGTACCTTCCTACACGAATGACCGAACTTAAAAAGACTTCACTAAACTATATCAATAGGGTGATGCTTCTGCTAATCCTCCTTCTAGACGAGCAAACTGCAGGACATGAACTGCTTTTTGGGCATATTTCAGTTGTTGAACTTTGTTGGTGCAATTGAATCATATTGCCTGAAATTTATACCGCACTTTAAGTCGAGACAAAGTATTGAACTTTGAGAGTTATTGTATAGTTTATATTATTACATTACATAAGCTATGTAATTTGAGAGATGTGGTTTTAAAATACAATCCATTGACAGAAACATTGATTTTCAGATCTAAAACCGAAAACGTTCCTTGCCAATGGTCACGTCACCCTGATTGCCAGTCAAAGTGATGCGTATATTTTTCTTACCAGCATCGATACCAAGTGACTTAACTGAATATTGTGAAGAGCTTCTTGCAACACATTCTCCATACCATCAATTAGTCGATGAATTGATTTATCTGGAAAATGAGTGAATTGTGCACAAGGGAGACAAAACTGCAGAATAGTGATAATTGATTTTTTTTGATTATGGTAAGTTGCAGAAACTTGGTAGAATTTCTGAGTTGTTTGTGTGTGTCTGTGTGTGTGAGTGTGTGTACATGTGAGAGATAGATAGACAGACAGACAAACAGATAGATAGAGAGAGGGAAGGAGGAAGAGAAAGACAACCCTGGATATACTTATGTAAGGAATGATCTGTCTTGATGGCACACAAACAAAAGCTTTTCTCTTTCTGTCGCAGCGAGGGAAATCGATTTTACAAATTAATGAGCATTGAGGTTCGCAACGGTAACCACACTGCTTTTATCGGAGCATTCAAATTAATGAGTTGGAAATTGACCAATTAACTTTGACGAGTCAATAAAGTTCAATGATTTATCTGACTTCCACAACGTATGACATGAATTAATCAAAACACGAGTTGATTGCTGCACATGAACTCAATTTCAGAAACAGAAATCCCTTCAAGGCAATATTAATCAACGTCAGACAAGGAATTTGAGGTAATACCATGTCACTTCAAATAAGTAGATTGGTGGATGTTTATTAGGACATAATGACATTACGTCGTAATTTTAAAATTGGTAATTGATAATTTATTCATTTTTTCCACCTGTACCGAGATACAGGGAAATGCTTTTCTTTGCCTGCCATCAAGACAGATCATTGCATACTCAAGTTCATCAAGACAGCACAAAAAGAAAACAAAAACAGAATGCAGAATATAGCGTGACAGTTACCGAAGAAGTGCAGTGGTAGTGGACAAATGAAATGTAAGGGCATGACGATGCAGACTGGGAGATCAAGAGTGCATCTTTAGTGTATAAGAGGTAGGTTCAGGAGTCTGATAACTGAGGGATCAAAACTGTCCTTGAGCATGGTGGCACGTGTTCTCAAGCTTTCTTTTACTTTCTACCCGATGAGGGAGGGGAGAAAATAGAAGAACAGAGGTGGGAAGGGTCCTTGATTATCTCAGCTGCATTCACGAGGCAGCAGGTAGAGTAAACAGAATCACTGAAGAGGAGGAGGATTTTCGTAATGGATTGGGCTGAGTTCACAACTGCAGAAATGCAGAAATGTACTGAACTTTATCCCTTACCTTTATCTTTCAAACGTTGTTTCACATCATTTAGTTCTGAAAATAAATTAAATTCGTATGTTTTTTCCGATTCAAACCAATCAAAATTAGTTCAAATTGATATCCATTGATATTGTTTCCATGGGGTTGATTGAGTTCGTTCAAAATTTACACTGCGCACGTCATAGAAATAATGGTTGTGTACACAACGGTATTAAAAAAAGAAACTTGCACTATATATTTGATTTCGGTTTATTGTTTGCTATATCATGACGTGGATTTTAAATCATTACAATGTCGCGAATTTTTCACAGGAGTTCCTTAAGACACAACACTGTGAGTTTTGCCAATGATCCAACAAGTTTCCAGGCTGTCCTGTTCGTGTCTTTAATCCATCAAGTTACGTTCCTAAACGTTATGTGAAAATAATAGTTTTATAGGAATTATTTATAATGCAATATTGTTTAAAATTCATCTGAGTGCTAACTGATCTCTAAGTAGTTTCAAAATTCAGAGAGGCATAAGATGGGATGCGCCACGATTTTGTTTTCATTCGGTTAAAAATCACGACTCGTGTCTTGATTCGTGCCAAGGTTTGTGTGCCCCGCTTCTGCGCCCGTTTCTTCCCTTATCATGTCATAATCTCTTCCCATAAACATATCTGTCCCCAGTTAAACTTGTTTTGTGTGGATCACAAGTTCCAAACACAAGTATTTCAAAATGTAAAGTTCGTGAAACACGTGAATGTTCATAAAATTACATATTAGTTTTACTTTAATCGTATATTCTGGTAGCTTTATGAAAGGAAGGACGTGAAAGCTTTAGAGACAGTGTAGAGGAGATTTACCAGGATGCTGTCTGGAATGAAGAGCGTGTCTTATGGGTATAGTTTCAGTGAGCTAGAACTTTTCTCTTTGGAGAGAACGAGGATGAGATGTGACTTGATAGAGGTCTACAAGATGATAAGAGGTATAGATCAATCATAGACTTTTTCCAAGGGCGAAAATGATTAACACGAGGGGCATCGTTTTGAGGTAATATGAGGCAGGTATAAGGAGGATGTCAGGGGTAAGGTTTTTTTACGCAGAGAGTGGTGGGTGCGTGGAAAACACTGCAGGCACAGGTTCTGGGGCAGATACATTAGGAACATAAAACATTAACAATAAAGTTATTTCATTATTGGGTTTGACGAACATAAAATTGTTCAACTGCTTCCTTTTTGATTTGATATGTAGAGACAACAGACTTGTTCCCGTTTCATCTGACTTCTGATACCTTCGGGACCAATTTGTTGAATCTCTGTTTTGCAGCTACACTCTCAACGCAATCAGATCGGTGAAAGGAATGTATGGAATTCTGCTTGTTTTATATGATGCTATTTGATATATACCAGTAATAATAAATTGTCTAAAATTCATCAAGCTCTTTAATCTGTTCATCCAAATGTAAGTTACATCATTATATATTCACATTTTCCCATGTATCTCCATCATGTTCACGTCCCACTGTGAGTCACCGCCTATGCTTCTTCATAGACTGTGGCATTCATGGAAAATAAATTGGTCATTGATACTCCAAACTGGTAAGAATACATTTCTTAAAGAGAGCGTTTTCTCGTCCAGAAGTAAGAAGCCCGTCGTTTGCTTCTATCAAAAATAAGCACAGAAGTTTCGTAATCTCAGGAAGTGCTTTAGAATGCACTAGCAGGATGAAGTAAATTCCAGTAGCATAAAGGTAAAC
The DNA here is from genome assembly GCF_009764475.1 of Pristis pectinata. Classification (NCBI taxonomy): domain Eukaryota; kingdom Metazoa; phylum Chordata; class Chondrichthyes; order Rhinopristiformes; family Pristidae; genus Pristis; species Pristis pectinata. The sequence goes on from NC_067438.1 coordinate 8,198,843, forward strand.
AGATTGATACTGAATGTACTGGAGAAAGGAATATAATATCATTCCTTTCTCAAGTACTTATTCAGTATCACCAAAAACAACATCTCATATCTTACTCAAAAGTCTCTTGTTTTTCCCATTACCAAAGATATTGGTGTCGTTATCTCCGATCTTCTCCCTTCTCTATGACTTAAAACATTTTCGAATTCTACATTTTTTTCAGTTCTGTTGAAGGCCATCGACACGAAACATCAATTCTGACCTGATGTGAATTTCTAGCATTTTAGATTTTTATTTAAGGTTCTTGAATCTGCATTGTCCCCTTTACGTTCAAGAGTACTTTGATTGTGCTGATGTAATAAGATAAAAAGAATCATCGTTGCAGAATAATCAAGGATATAGATCAATAAATGATTGGGTGCCGCACATTCTGGGCTGAGCAGTACTTATGTTTACCGATGGCCCACTGAGTAACTATGAAGATCAAGTGCAAGCACATCCGATCTCCTTCTTTCTAGCCTGTTGATATGTTTTGGGACCAGACGCCCTTTGTAAACAGCCCTCATTTTGACGCAGTTCTTGTTTTTAAAGTCGGGGATCAGCAGACACATTCCAAATTGCTGAAAGATCTGCAGGAGGTGCTAAACCTGCTTCAGAAGATGCAAAAATAGGCGCTTCAGAATCCACTGCCTGAACGCTGGTTACATCTAGAATTCTGTTCTGTTTCTTGGTAACACTCTCGTATCCAAGCGTTTGTTGTTTATACCCTCCGTATCCATGCCGAGACAGCGCTGGCTTGTCGTCACTGCTGGTGACGTGTTTACATGGCAGGGAAGATCCTGTATGGCCTGTCCACCCAGTGGAATTAAATGAAAGAATTTAATAGGCCAAGATAGATGTCATTGAAATTTTCACTAATTTTACTTGCAATCAAAGCACTTTGCACAACCTGTCAAGTAGACACTTGAGGAGCATGAGACATGGTAGCAGCACGTTGTCTCAGCAATAAATATAATTTATCAAGCTTTCTTCTATCATAATCGAAATAAGGCCAAGGATGAATTGCCGAGAGTACAAGAGCAGAGACAGCAGTGAAGGCGTCTGAGTTTCAGGATTATTTCCAGTTTTGCCGAGGACTTTTCAAGAGCAAGGTTAACTCTTTCTCTTTCCATAAAATCTGCCTGTCACGCTGAATGTTTCCAGTATTGTCTCGGGTTTCTTTAATGTCCAGGAATATCTAATGACTTCTAAAATTTACTGGTGCTTCTAATGAAATGATGAATAAAATGCACTGCGCTAGTACATGTATTTCCTAAAAAGTCACGCAGTTTCAGATAACATAAGCCACATTAATCATAAATCAATAGACCTAGCCTCTTCAACATAGCAATGACAACTGCCGATAGTTATGACATTTGTATCAATGCCACAATGTTCGCTTTAACAGTCAACACAACACGTTGATGTCTTATTTCATTAATGTTTTGATGGGAAAATGACATTTGCAGCACAAAGCAAACATGCAATATACTCTCCCACTATTTAAATCAATCCTGTTTCATATTATTCGTGATATGGTAAGAATTCCATCATTCCAAATTGTTATTTCGGAACTATTCACCTGTTGTTTTTTCCTGCAACATTTTCTCTGCAAAAGAAAACATTTTGTTACAGTTGTAATAAGAACAAACCTGAGAAGAAACAAAAGCATGTCAAATCTACTGCTAGGCCTGTCACTGTGGAGAAACTCTGATAAAACCAAATTCCGCCCTTGACCTACCACTGACATATATTTGTTGGTGCAAGTAATTATAATGCAATGAAGAAAATTTGAAAATGTGCTTTCATTTTCATGAATTGCGTATCGTGGAGGAGAATGAGAACGGTGGTGTAGATATGTTTGGGAACATTTCGAGTATTCTCAAAAATGAACAAAAGGCTCATAAAATATTATGTGAGCAACAATAAAAATGCCACGTAACGCTGATTTTTCAGGCTGGGCATTTGAACGACCTTTTGGAAGTAAAACCATGTATTCCTCGTTTTCTTACCACATTCATGCAGGGATTTCGTTTCTGGAAAATAAAAGAAATAGGTACAATATGAATACGACATCTTTTGCCTCACGTATGCTGAGATCATTCTCATGGGGCATGAACTTACGTGACTGATAACCACGAAATTATTGAATAGTTTATGTGACGTATTTGAAAGAATTTCGTAAAAGACACACGCTATGTTTATTCAGTAGCTTGGTGCAAGTAGCCCTTATCCAGCTGAGTGCATTCAAAGTGACTGAAGATATGTTTAGTACTATGACATCATGGGTATACAAGTATCTGTTCCTCGAATGCATTTCACACGTTTACTTATATCCATACATTGATGTGGCAACATGGGCATTATCAACCTATATATTACATTCAAGGATGACATTGAGGAAATTTATGAGTCGGCTGCCCCAAGCATTAATGCCTGTATTTCTAAAACGCAAGGTTGTAAAGTTTTCATTTTTCACACACATATAATTGCGGAAAGAGCAATATCGTATAAGATACAAGCTCTTTTTAAGTCTGATTTAAATGAAACTTACAAGATGGGGTCCTCATATATCCGCTAACCTCGTCATTCTATGTATTGGCCTCGGTCAGTTTCCGAGGTGCTGCTGAAATTGCCTGCCAAGTTACAGTAGTACATATTCTACCTTTGCATCCACAGTCCTCCACTCAAGAATAGCTATTTGTTGTGGAGCAAGAGAAAGAAAATTATTAGTTGTCATTCCTGGGTGATGTTCTAGCTATTATTGTTCAAGAAAGTAAGTGAAATTTCATTACAATCCTGCCTTACTGATGATGGAAAGATCTATCGAGGGAGGTCTGTCAGTGGTCATAACATGCACCCTTGCATGTATCTTATCTACCCTTGAATCAATTTGTTTCGATCTAATAGGGTCAGCATGGCTGAAAATCTGAGGATGCAGTAGAATATTGTAAAATCTATGTCTCTACCCCGCCTGCAACCATATAGCCCGGTTATCGCTGCTGGTAAATAGCTAAAAATGGACAGGTCCAGTTTCAAACGCTCAAGGTCATGCCCGACTACCATGATGAGTACTAGATTGTGGTCTAACCATAAATCCCTTGATTTGTGCCGGACGGTGTTTGGAAGTGGTTGGCTACGATCCCGAGCTTTTAGAGCTCCTTTGAGTTACATTCAATTAAATGTTTCATCGCTGTGAGTCTCATATCAGCTCTGAAGTTCTCAGCGTGTATCCATATTTGGACAAAGGAGAGTTGGATTTTTCTGCACGTGATGGAATCTTTGCTGCTAATAAGACGTCATGGATTTGGAAGTAAAGCCCTCATGGCACGAAAGTGAACGACACATTCCGTCAACTTTCTGTTGTTTGAAGTTGCGCTAAGAGAGCTCTAATTGGATTCAATCATACCTACAAATACGATTCAAGAACAGAAGGAGCACCTTCTCTCCTCGAGCCTGGACCGTTATCTTATAAGAAAATGGTTGATATGACTGTAACCTCAACCCTGCATTCCATTCAACACATGGCCATCCTTCACCCCTTGCTCAACAATAATTTATCAACCTCACATTTGAAAATATTCAAATACGCTGTCTGCACCATTATTTGAGTAAGAGAGATTCATAGTCACTATTTTCATAGAATAGTCCATTCCTGAGCCATTTCACTGCTGCAATTTTATCGAAACCCGTTGCCATAAACGAGGAAGCATGATGCTGCAGCGTATTCTGCAGACGGCGGTGCTGCGGCTAATGCAAGTGATTCGCATAGGTTTGATTCTGACTTGCAGAGTCACTTTCCTGCTCTGTTCCGGTTTCCTCACACCAGCAATGACTTGTTGGTCGTTAAGTCCATTGGTACTGTAAACTGGTTGGTTGACAGGAAAATTAGGGTTTGTGCGAGAGAATGGATTACAGGGATATAAGTGCGGAACTCAAATTTCTTACAGAACTGGCGTTGCTTCTATGGACTGAATGCCACCTATACGATTAAAACAATATGGAACTATAGGCATATGTCATATAAATGGAATGTAGCCGACTGAAATTTCGGTCCGGACATGCTCCCTTGCAGTCCAAAATTCCGAAGTTAAATCTTCAATTCAATTGGACAGGCAGGACCTGAGAATATTTCTACCACCAAGAGTGGACAGGGGATAACGGGCAAGCACAGATCAGACGCCTGTGTTAAGCATGAATTGGTTCCTTACACTTGATCAGTAAATGTTGCTTGCACGATTTCCAGTTTATATTCCGGGAAAACGAATGACAAGAAGGGAATAGAGCGACCAGAATGTGCTTCTGTGTTCCTTGGCGTTTTTCTTTTAATTAACGATGATTAAAATTGATAGATGTGTCAGCGAACAGAATTGCGTATGGAAGGGTTAGTATATTCATTTCTTGTTATCCAATGCCTGCTGTGATGCAGAATTAAAGTGATGGAATCAATACACAAGGAGATTGTGGGAAGAAATTCTTTCACGCAAAAGGTGGTTATAATCTGGATCTCGCTGACTGTAATGGGCTTACACATAGAGTTAATTGTTGGATTCAAAATATAGTTGATAAGAGTATTGTAAGGTAAGTGAAAGAAAATACGGGTGAAATTTTTACGGAAAAAATTGTATTTACAGAATAGGCATTTCCACACCGGAACAATTTAAGGATTTTGCGCCGCTAAAATATTTTATCACAAGTATTGTAAAATTGAAATTCACACATGTACACACCTGCAAATTTATCATCAATTGAACCTGGAAAGAAATGAAGAAAGAGCTTATAAATTGCCACTAGTGCCTTATTCATCGAGTTATCTGTATATTATTCGCGGTAACAAAGCAAAGCAGACATGTATATACTGCATGTTGCTGCAATGAAAAGATAAATATGCACGGCCTCGGAGCCACATCAATTTATAAAAGCCTGTTGATTCGTCTGGAATTCTAAAATCAATGTGTTGTTATATTTCATTTTGTCAATAAAGAAAATAATGGTAATTTTGATTTTTTTTTGCGATGGTATAAGCACTTGTTAGAAAACCTGTAGGTTTTTGTATATCCTTTCCCACTTTAGATTACCCAGTTTAAAACATACTATATTAATGCCGCTCAGTTGTAAATCGGGCGTAATTAAACCCACGCCCCTTGTGCACGCAGTATAAATTTTGATTCGATTGAATCTGATGAGGTAGTAAATAATTTAAACAAGGACCATAAAACGTTTGCTGCTCAATTCCATTGCCAGCTACTCAGGTAAATGCAGTATCCGCCGAGCCTTTCACCCAACTATGCAGAAGTACAGAACGCAGCCGAGGCTTGTGAGGGACCACGTTCTTCACCCTGGGTTCACTGTTGAGCGCAAACCCATTCGTTATACTCTGACCTTAAACTACGGACACAATGGTTAATTATGCATTTTTACCACATTCGTTAGAATAGGGTTGCCGCGTGAAGATAAGCAGCTTGTATTTATAATGACGTGATTATTTTAAGTGTTTTAATTAATTTCTCTATCTTAAAATTAGTTTAGTATTTTTTATATTGTTCTTTATCTTTACGTTCCACATACCTCTGGCTTTCAAAGACTTTCAAAGACATTCAAAGGCTTGTGAAAAACACCTTTGACAGACCAGATGAAAGAAGGCTATACGGGCATTCTGTGGGCTAACATTGGTTATTGTCACCAGTCGTCCAGCCACTCCTCGCAATCTGCTGCCTCAGGGCAATCCAGGGGAAATTACGTTTAAAAAGATAATTTTAAAGATGTTTCAACATTCCCACACACCTCCAACTGCTGAGCGAAAGTCGGACATGAAGTACAGGATTTCATTTGGCTAGTAAGGAATGGCTTTGAGTCATGCTATCATCAAGAGTTTGCCATCTATTTGCATAACACATTTTTCGGCACATGCAGTGTATTCCGGGCGTCAAAAGTGTTTTGATCGACTTACGTGACTGCCATTGTTATCCTCTGTTCTGGGTGCAGATTCTGCCCCAGAAATACGTGACATGTACAATTGTTGTATTGCATTGTTGTGGCTATAGTTGGCACCATATCTCTCTGTCCTTTCTTCATTAATGTTCCGATTTTAAAATGTAGCATTATGGAGTCCCAATGTATTATTTTCCAATAAACCTTAAAAACAATTCGCGCATAGATACCTGTGTATTTTAACCTATGCATTAACATAAAAGTTAGTTACATTTGGACTGGAATTTTAACACAAGTTCAATTTCAATAGCCAATACTGATTGATGATAGTGGCTTTCCACCATCATTGTTTTTGGTGTATTTATACATCCGGTATTTTCAAGAGAGAAATCTCTTCAGTTACCCTCTGAATCGCAATGCTTAATTGATGAAGAGTGATCATTGCATGCACAATGTTGAAATAAATGCAAGAAATTTCAGCCACCAACACCGATTCTCGGAGTACACCACTTATTTTGCAATTTGACAACTGGAAAAAGACCCGTTTATTCTTATTTTATGCTTCCTTTGAAACAGTCAAGCATCAATCAATGGCAAGTTGATCCGACTATACCAAAAAAAACCGTTCAATTTTCGCATTAACCTTTCATATGAAAGTTTCCGACTGCACTTTTGAAATTTGTGAAGACTGCATGCAATGGCTCTCCTGTATCAACTAGACATTATATTTCTTCCATGAACTTTAATAAATTGGTCAAACATGGCTCCCTTTTCACAAAGCTATCGCCGTCAGAAAGAATGGGAACTATCGTCAGCAGGTATCGTTCTTACATCAGCGTGCAAAAGTAAATATTTCATGAATCCCAGCTATATAATTGTATATTTACCGTTTGAACTACTTGTGCCTCCTGTAAATGTCTACTGCCATGCTTGTAGTACATTTCACCAATTTGAATTGTACACTATTTTAAACAAGCACAAATCGCGAGCGTGTGTGTGTTTTTTTGTGTGTGTGTTTGTGTGTGTGCGCGTGCGTGTGTGTGTGTGTGTGTGTGTGTGTGTGTGTGTCAGAGCGAGAGAGCTAGCGCGTCATGGAGTCATAGAGCACAGAAACAGGCCCTTCGGCCCATCTACTCCATACCGGCCAGATCTTCTGCATAGTTCTATCTACATGCACCCGAACCATATCCCTCTAAACCCCTCCTTCCACGTACCTATCTAAACTTCTTTTCAGTGTTACAATTGAACTCACATCTACACTTCCGCTGGTAGCTCGTTCCCCACTCGCACATCCATTTGAGTGAAGGAAGTTCCCTTCAGATTCCCCTTATATATTTCATCTTTCACTCTAATCCTATGTCCTTTAGTTCTAGTTTCACCCAACCTTAGGGAGAAAAGTCTTCATGCATTCACCCTATCTATACCCCTCATAATTGTGTATGCCTCTATAAGATCTCCCTTCATTCTCCTGCTCTCCAGGGAATAAAGTCCAAATCTATTCAACCTTTCCCTATAACTGAGGTACTTAAGTCCCAACAACATCCTTGTAAATTTTCTATGCACTTTTTCAAGCTTATTGATATATTTCCTGCAGGTAGGTGACCAGAAATGCACACAATACTCCAAATTCGGCCTCCCCAATGTCTTGTACAACTTCAACATAACATTCCAACTCCTGTACTCAATGCCCTGATTTATGAAGGACGAAGAGTCAAAACCTCTCTTTACACCCTATCTGCCTTTGACACCACGTTTAAGGAAATATGAATCTGTATTCTCAGTCCCCTTTGTTCTACCGCACACCTCAGAGCCCTACCATTCATTGTATGAATCTTACCCTAGTTTGTTCTCCGAAAGTGAAACACCTCTGCCATTTTTCAGCCTATTTTCCCAGCTGGTCAAGATCACGCTGCAAGCTTTGATAGTCTTCCTCGTTGTCCACTACGCCCCTAATCTTGGTGTCATCCACAAATTTGCTTATCCAGTTCACCACATTATCATCTAAAGCATTAATATAGATGATAAACAACAACAGACCCAGCGCCGATCTCTGCGGCACACCACTAGTCACAGGCCTCCAATTAGAGAAAAAACCGTCTGTTACTACACTCTAGCTTCTCCCACTGTGCCAATGTTGAATCCAATTGGCTACCTCGTCCTGAATGCCAAGCGACCTAACCTTCTTGAGAAGCCTCCTTACGGGACTTTGTCAAAGGCCTTGCTAAAGTCCATGTAGACAACGTCTATCGCCTTTCTCTCATCCACCTTCTTGGTAACCTCCTCGAAGATCCATATAAGATTGGTTAGACATGACCTACCACTCACAAAACCATGTTGGCTATTCCAAATCAGGCCCTGTCTATCAAAATACTTATATAGTATATCCTGTCCGTTAGAAAACCTTCCAATCATTTACCCACAACTGACGTCAGGCTCAACGGCCTAAAAGTTCACGCCTTATTCTTAGAGCCTTTCTTGAACAACGGAACAACATTAACTATCCTGCAGTCCTCCAACACCTCACACGTGGCTAAGGACATTTTAAATGTCTCTGCCAGGCCCTTTGAAATTGTTGCACGAGCTTCCCACAAGGTTAGAGGAGACTTCTTATTTGGCCCTTGTCTAACTTCATTTGCCTCAAGACAGCCAGTACCTCCTCTTTCGTAATCCGGATGTGGTCCATGACCTCACCACTCATTTGCTTTAAGTCTACAGTCTCTGTGTCTACCTCCAGAGTTAATATGGATGCAAAACGTTCATTCACGTTCTCCCCCATCTCCTTCTGTTCCACGCATAGATGACCATGCTGATCTTCTGAAGGACCAATTTTGTTACCCTATTGTATCGCTATAGAAACCCTTGGGATTCTCTTTCACCCTGTCTGCCAGAGCAGCCTCGTGTCCTCTTTTTGCCCTCCTGATTTCTCCCTTAAGTATTTTCTTTCACTTCTTTAACTCGTCAAGCGCTTTATTTGATCCTAACTGCCTATACCTGATATATGAGGCTTCTTCTTTTTCTTTTCGAGGACCTCAATGTCCGCAGATAACCAAGATTCACTAAACCTGTTCGCCTTTCCTTTTATTCTAAGAGGAACATACGGATTCTCTACTCTCAGTAATTCACTTCTGAAAACCTCCGACTTACCAAGCATATCTTTGCAGGAAAACAACTTACTCCAATCCATGTCTGCCAGATCCCTTCTGATGCCATAGAAATTGGCTTTCCTCCAATTTAGAATCTCAACTCACTGACTAGTCCTATCCACCATAATTATCTTGAAATGAATAGAATTATGCTCACTATATCTAAAGTATTGCTTTACACACACTTTTGTAACCTGGCATGTCTCGTTCCCTCAGAAGAGACCCAGTATCGCGCTCACTCTGGTTGGGACATCGACATATTGAGTGAGGAAACTTTCCTGAAACACATTTGACAAACTCTATCCCATCCAGTCCCTTTACAGTATAGAAGTCCCATTCCATATGTGGAAAGTTAAAATCATCTACCATCACAACCTTATTTTTTCTTGCAATTGTCTGCTATCTCTCTACAAAGTTGTTGCTCTAAATCCCGCTGAAGATAGGGAGGTCTATTATATAGTCCCATTAACGTGCTTTTTTTTTTCTTATTCCTCAATTCCACCCATATTGCTTCAGTAGACGAGCCCTCCAGTATGTCCTCTCTGGGCACTACCGTGGCATTTTCCCTGATAAGTAATGCTTTTAATACCTGCCTCTCTATCATATCTGAAACATCGGAACCCCGGATCATTAATCTGCCAGTCCTGTCCCTCCTGCAACCAAGTCTCACTAATGGCTATAACATCATAGTTCCACGTACCGATCCATGCTCGAAGTTCATCTGCTTTATGCAATACTCCTTGCATTGAAATAGACGCATCTCAGAACGTCAGTTCCACCATGCTCATCGACCTGTCGATTTCTGTCTTTGCTTGTAGGCTTAACATCTATTTTCGCCACAGCTACTCCACTTGCTGCCCTGCCGCTCTGGTACTCTGGTTCCCACCCCCTTGCAACTGTAGTTTAAACGCCCCCCCCCCCGCCCCGGGCAGCAGCAGCAAATCTTCCCGAGGGAGTGTTAGTGCGCGCGCGCATAGCGTGAACGCAATCTGCAAGAAGGATCCAGCAGGGGAGGAGATAGTAATGTATTTAATTTGTTAATGTATGTCCACATGAAATCGATTTAACGCCTGCAGCCCGACAAAATGTATGTAATTGTTGAACTGCTGAAAATCGCCTTATAATCGTGATGTACCTGTTAAATTTGCTGCCAAAGGTGCACCTATGTAAAACCATAAACTATTTATTCAACGATTTCAGTAATGAGGTTCCATTTTAACCAGGAAAACCATGTCCAGTTGATGAATAGCATGTTATCTATTAAAAATAGGTTGAAATTTCCATTATGAGCTTACATTATTCGCTATTAGCTTTGAGGGAATATTTAATTCGCACACAGTTTCAGAAAGCTGGTTCACACGTTTATGGAGCTAAAAGAACTTACCAATGCGGCCTGCTAACCGATATGGTATCTTTTGCAGAGAATATGAGCATGTTGCAAGTACCGAATACATAAACCATATTTAGTTGGCCTATCGGCTTCACAAATTTCCACTTTACTCGACCATTATGTAAGAGAAAAGAAAAATAACTAGAAATATAATTACATTTGAACATCTCAGATTTCCGTGAGAGATGCAACCCAAAAATCTGGGAAGGATACTGTGGGCAAAAATCTGTTTTGTGATTGCGGTTTATTTCTTACCTTTCTGACTCTGCAACTCTTTAATTTCTGTGTGAAAAATTTGAAGATAAAGTTGTAAATTGAATTCCAAAATAATTAACAGGAAAACTCGTGATCTTCTATGTATGTATTTTATGTTCAACGATGAAAGAACAGTGTAGCTTCTTGTTCAGTCTTCCATTGCTGTACATTGGTAATAAATCTGACCAGATAAAAAGGGGTAATTACGCAAAACAGAGGAAGTGCACTTTTATATCATTTTTCGGATTTCTGGAAAGAATCCTTCAGATATTTAGTTTATCCATTTTCACTTATTTTCTCGTTGAAACGAATGTCAGTGGCTTGATCTTATTCTTGACCACGACAATATTATTTTGTAGAATTATTCAATATTTTCAACTGATTACATTGGACCTCTACACAAGGAGGAAACTATCTTTCTAATCAAAAGATCTGAGAATATCTATACCATAACCCCTTTGTCACCAGAATTATCAGCACAGCAAAAAAAAATAAAAATACGGCTTTAATTACCTTTATCTTTTGTTCGCAGCTGCTCTTCTGCAATGTTAAAAATAATCATCGTAACTTCATGATGTTACAATGGTATTAGTGATCTTTACATGTTTATCAATGATAAATTGTCAAATTAAATGAATAATATATTGATTCATATCAATTAGACGATGCTTTTGTTATTAATCTTACATTAATTTAAATTAATTTAATGGTGTAATTCAAATAATAAATCATAAATATACAAATGGATCAGCTGCATTCTGCTGAATACATTAATTCGTATGACCATCTTGTATTCAACACTACAGTGGAGATATTATAACTTATTTTGTTAATCAAGTTATCGCATGTTGGAGATCAAATATTAGTTTCCGGTTGGTGATGTGCAGCGGATTAGCAGGACTGCAGATTTTACAATGTATCCAAAATTTCTACAAAGTTAAATAACTTGATTCCGATTTGGAGCCATGAGTGCAGCTCACTTTGCCGCATCCTCCATACAGGTGAAAATTGTGATATTACATCTGCTCGGGTGTAGACATTAAATATTAAAAACGCGCATTGGAAAAAATTGAAATCCAAGCGAATTGTTTTTGATCGGGAAATTGCTGGAAAAAAAATCACAACATGCCGACAACCCTACTGAAATTCAGCTCATATGGGACTATCTAGACATAAATTCAGGAGACGTGTCAATTTTGTTAAAAACAAAAAATAATTACAGATGCTGGAAATCTGAAGCACAATCAGAAAAGGATGTAAATATTCAGTAGATCGACACCAATCTGCGGAGATACAAACCGAGTTAACGGTTGAGTTTTCATCCGAATTCATCAATAAACATCAACCTGAAACTTTAACTCTGCATCAATCGCCACTGATGCTGCCGGATTTGGTTAATTCCGACTGACCCTTTGTATGCTTGTTATGTGTACCATATCAATATTTTCTATTTATGATTCCGTCTACCTCCTTGCATCTGTCTATTTATCTACGTATCTTTGTCTATCCATGTATGCATCCACTCGTTTCGTTCTCCGTCCGCCTGCCTGTTCACCGTCCGTCTACCCTTTATAATATTGTATGGCCTTAATAATGGTGGGTTAGAAAGTACTGGTAGAGAAAGTGTGTTATAATTATGTAGCAAGATAAATTCGAGGTGCTGAATTGCCTGCTATTTTAATTATATCTCTGACGCTCCCATCTATAAATATATCCATCATAAAAATTATGATGATCGCTGTTACATATGACATGTAACGATAGCTGCCTTTTGTCAATATATATTAACTGTTAACTTAGCTTTGTTTTTACATTCACTTTGAAGTCTCTTCCAGCTAGAGGAAAATTCCGTTTTATACCAGTCAAAACGGGACATAAATAAGTATTTTTGATGGCATTATCTGATATAACATTTATTTTTCCATTATTCTCACCAACATCCTTCTTGAAAGCTTCTATTGTTTCTCTGTCTGGAAAACAATCAGATACTCCAGTATAATTCACTATTCTTAATTCATATATTATGATATTAAAATGACGTGATGCAGTCCACAGTGTTTCGTCAAAATACATGTTACTACACATTTTCAGATTAAATCACTCCAGTTATGCGAACGCTTTCGGTTACTTTTCAGTCTTGACTTTCTACGTACAACAACACTCACCAAATAGAGTAACCCTGAGACATCCCTGATTTATTTTTTCCCGTGCTGGATAATGTACTTGACAATTCACGGACAACTACAATTAAACATTTATTCGTTTCCAACCAGACGGTGTTTCAAAGGTAACAATTATTTAAAACCATATTTGGCAAAATTTGTGTGTTCTTCTTAAGCATAGTTGGTGAATACATCCCTGTCAATGATGGAGTGGCTCTTGTTGTTGTCAGCAATTTTGAGAGAAGAGTAAAGGGAATTTAACAGCCCCTGGATCGACGAGGCATGTAATTTTATAAACTTTCCCTAAACCAGCTCTATCCTGGATTGCACACGGAGAACCACATTGAATCTCTTTTGCAATGCTGGTCACGACATCAAGTCCTCCTTACACTGACAATACCTGCTGCCTCAAGATTACGGCGTTGATTTAAGTGTATTACTGGTCTCACAGATTAGAATTAAGCAACAAAATAAGATTGTGTTTGGAGATGGCATTCGTTGTATTTATTACCAACCGTAGATTGTACTATATAATTACAAAATAATATGGATGAATTTTATTATTTCAAGTAATTTTAAGGATTGGTTTAATTATCTAATGAACATCATTAATATACCAGACCCTAAGGGGTTTCGCAGAAATTCATAAATCATTCTGAATCTGCAACGTAGAATATGAGGAATTGGATGGCTGGAACTCAACTGCATTGCTCGCCTCTTACATTCGAAGGTACAGGTTGCGGGTACAGTAGAAATGAGTTGAATAAGGATGTCGTTGAAAACTTTTACGATCGAAGGTATAGTTTAAATCAGCCACACAGTAATTCAGTTTTACATGCGTAAAAAGTAAAGTTCTTTTTTGTTGTGTCCCGTTTTCTTTGCTGAAGCTCCGAGAAATTAGCAAGAGATGTTATGTGACTTAAAATAGTTTCTGTAACGTTCAACGATCTAATTGAACAAGTGCAACTCAAGAAATGTTCGTTTTCAGATCACTCCATGTCCTCGGCTAGATTTAATTTCCAGAGTTGCGTTTTTGTGCATTGCGTTTTCGCTATGGGCAAATTAATTATTTTTTTGCATTGGCCTTTCGCAGTCTGTTGAGTTTCTACGTTCTCCTCGTGACTGTGTGGGTTTCCTCCAGGTGCTCCGGTTTCCTCCCACATTCCAAAGACGTATGGGTTAGGAAGTTGTGGGCATGCAATGTTGGCCGGAAGAGTGGTGAGACTTGTGAGTTGCCCCCAGAACACTCTACGCAAAAGATGCATTTCACTGTGTATTTCGATGTAATTGCGACTAATAAAGATATCTTATCTTACATGTTATGTTATCTGAACTGTATCCATTTACGTTTTTGTTTTCTGGATAAATACTGTAAACTTCCTCTGCAACTCGTTTCGGTAACGAGTGCACAGAGAGTAGAAAACTGTCGGAAATATATCCTTAGGAATGAGAGATAAAGAAAGTTGATAAACTTAAACAAAACAACGGGAATTTAAGAATCTGATGAAAATTGGAAAAGGAAGACATTGGTTGTGTGATCTGTATTACAGTTTGCAATACGTCCTTCCGGACAGCAGGTCGCATATTTACTAACTTAAACAATTGATGATGGATAAAATCATGGTCAGCGACTATATGATAAAAAACTGAAAAATTTCGCCTTAAAATACTATTGTTTCGTTAACGGGGCCGTTTCTCCAAATGTGCAGTGTCAATCATTAAAAATCTGATAAATCTGATAAATGGTGTTGACGGTAAAATAATTCTCGTGGACATTTTGTCGTTGAAATTAAGTTACATTACTTTGATAATATATAACATAATGGACGTCAAAAGAGACGTGCATTATTTGGTGTTCTGTAATAATATTCGTTTCAGCCCTGACACCAATAATAATATGTCATTGGGAGCGATTTCCTCTTTATTCAGTAAATAAAACAGACGATATTTACCAACCCATGATTAATCTGAAGTAAACTGCATGCCCAGTATTTTGTTGATAATTCTCAGTATTTCTTTGGATATCATTGATCTGTGAATATTGAATTTAATATCTATAGGTAGAAGCCCAGAAAAATAATGGTGGCCAATTTAGAACATAACCTCGGCAATTTTTAGTCCTGATATCATCAACGTAAATATCTGTGGACATCGACTGGGTGGCGTGTGGCATGTTAATTCCATTGTCTATCATAAAGCAGACATTGGAGTATTGAGTGCCATTGAACCGATGTTGTTACACTTCAACGTAAGGATTAGTCTATGGTTACCGGTTACCCCCATATAATATTTTGTTCTCATGGACACACATGAAGAAGAAATAGTTAAAAATGCAAAAAGATACCTAAACAATATATTGTTCTCGAGATGTTAAACGTAGACGTTAGCGTTATCAAGTTTTCAATTCTTTAGCTCACCGTCGACTTTGCATTGTGTTTTCATTTCTAAAAAAAAAATAATGACAATGATAAATACAATGTTGCAGCAGATTCTAATCAAAATTTACCTTTATGTATTTTCTGAGCTTATCCGTCCGTTTTTCCGTTTCATAGCGACATTATCATGACCTGTCATCTGCAGATACCGCGTATTTAATTGAAGTTAGAGATTAATATTTCCTTGAGATTTTTTGGAGACAAGGATTCGTTGTTTCGCTTTTTTTTGGTGTGTTTTGTTTTGTTCTTTCCCGTGGTAGAATGAAATGGCAGCAGAGAACATTATAGGATTTAACTTTTATTCTGATAATTTACTGCTCAAGATGGTGGTCCCAATCAGGCTGACCTGTAGCCCGCAGTTAGGTATATAAAGACTACAGTACAATATCCATTTACTTCCTGACTTCCATTCATATTAATTGCATCTTGGAAGTCAGGAAAGAAATGGTGGTAAGATGTGGATGCAAACTACGATACATCTGCTCTGCGCCAAGAATGTCTGACGTAAGTATCAGCATCCCACTTTTTCCGTGATGTCGCCACATTGATTGAAAGGGTAAATGAAGATAAGTGTTTGCATTAATTGACCGTTTGTGCTGAGTTAATGCCGATCACAAAGGTTTTTCACTTAATTTCTTGCGATTTTTTTAAACATTTGAATTATTGGTCAATTTTAAAGTCTGTCAATTTCTCTGGTCAGCGCACGTTAAATATACTGTTCACAAGCTTTTGAGAACAGATACGTGCTAAAAGCCATCTGGGCAGTGCGGCAAATATTCTCAGGGTCTAACACCTGACAGCGAGTAACTGCTGGTCTCTGTCTCCAAATCCTGACAATGCCGTGACAGTGAGTCATCTGGGATAGTTGGACAAAGAATACAAAATATAGTTTGGGGCAAATGTTGGCTGGCCATAGTGTTCGTCTTGGTTTTGCTATCGGTGGCATATACTTTGGGCAGTTATACGAACAAGTGTTTTATCGTGTTACATTAACTGATACAAAATAAGAAACAATATTTAGTGTGTCCCAGTTTATGCCGACTACCACAGTACATTTAACAGTAACTCTTCCAACAAAAGAAAATTTTCAAATTTACATTATTTTCTGCACATACCGCCACGCAACATGTATTGTCCATTCTTTTTTTTGGTCTTTATGCACAAGAAAAATAATTTCATCCTCAAGACTGTTGTATCCCCACTTATATTTGCAGAATTAACTTTTTGTCTACACAGCCAAATCGTCGTTGATGATTCCACATTGTTGTAGCACAGGCATAGATCCCTGTGTAGCACGACCAGTCACTTCTTGCAAATCCTAGAAAGTAGTGTCTATTCCTACAATGATTTCTGTCAACCAGCTATCAATCCACTGTAGTATGTTAGCGCTATTCAGTATGCTCTGGTCATGTCCAGCAGCCTGCTGCGGAGGACGCAGCATTGAAATCCTTCTGAAAATCCAAATATACAGCAGCCAATGGTTCCCATTCAGCTATAGCATTCTCAAAGAACTCCAAAAGATGAGGAAAAAGCTGATTTGCCATATTAACTTTGTTCAATTATATAATCATATTCTGAATGTCTTGCTGCAACATGTCTTTTTATAGGTTCCACCGTTTTCCCTACAACAAATGATAGGCTATTTGGCCGTTTGTTCCTTTTTCTCGCTCTTCTTTTTCTCACGCCTCGTTTCACATTTGCCATCCTCCAGTCGGTAAGGATGACTTCAGACTCTATGGAGGTTTCTAAGATAATTACTCGACGGGCAATTTCCTGTGTTACCACTTCAAGCCCCTGGGATGCAGTTTATCAACTCCTGCGTTTTTTGTTTCATTTTCAGGCCGAGTAATATTTTCAGTCCTATGCTTATGCCAATATTTATTTTATTTTTACAACTGCATGGAAATTCCAGGGAGGTCGTTGTTTTGTCTTTCTCCTTAAAAGCAACCATAGAATTTAATTACTTCCTCGGACATTCCATTACTTTTTCATCTTTCCGCAGCGGCCTTTAAGGGGACCGCACTTATCTTCTCTAAACTTTTCCTTGTTTTCATTTATATAGAAGTTTCTGTTGATCTTTTTCGTGCTTCATGCTTTTTATACCTTAACTTTACAACGTTGTTATGCTCTTTTCTTTCATCTACCCGCCACATCTTGATTACTCCATGTGACGTTGTTTTTAGAGAAGCTCAGGATATCCCAAGATGTAGTGAAAAGGGAAGCTATAGGACATAGCCATAACATATTGTTAGTTTGTCAGTGGAGTATTTTCATCAGGAGGAAATAACAGTCTTTGTCGTCTAGAGCAGCGGGAGCTGGTAAGCTTTAATTCAGCAGAAATTCAAGAAAAAAACTATTTCAAAATTAAGCTCTCACCTGCTTCTTTCAGGCGCATTTTTAATTCATTTATTTCTGAAATAAAAATGTAAAATAGAAGTTAGTATCATTACATTGTTTTCAAAATGCATTCATAATTGACTGTTCAAATGTTCAACAGTGAAGATCCGGCCATTTGCGTCACAGATGCAGACTGAAATTTAAGCTGAAACATTGGAGTATATATTTTATGACTGAGTAACTCGGAGATTAAAAGCAATATGGAAGATAGGGATTTCTGGATCGTCTCCACATATCCTTGGATCATTGAGCTTCGTGTTCATTGCCAAGTGCCGACAGTTTTCTTGCAGGAATCCATGTAAATGGCAGAATATTTGTAACTCCTTCAATACAGGTTGAATCAAGGAATACTGCAAGTTTTCGATAGATTCTAGGAGAGATGGGACGTCGCTAGTCTTTAGACCTCTCTTCCCCAATATCACTGAATGCAGATCTTTAGAGAAAAATGGGGAGAAGGGAGCTAGACTGATGTTAAGCAATGGGGTGCAGCTTTCCAGCTCGAGGTGGAAATGCCGTCTTGAGACAACCAGATCTCATACAATGACAAAGTGCAATGAGGGGCTTAAGAGCCTACTTCTGCTCCGGATTCGTATTGCTGCCACCTTTGGAGTCTGCATTGTATTGTAACAAAACATCAACAGCGTTGAAGACTCGTAGATTTAATGTGTGAATCATCTCACGGAAAGGGTAAAATTCGGCAGAGGTTCACAAAACTCACTGATTTGAAGAGGAAATTTACATCTCTGGGGGAACAAAGGGTAAATACAAGATCCTGTGAGACTGCCCTGGGCAACTCTTGAAGTAATGCAGCTGAAATGGCCAGCCTCCAATAACTATAGTTATCTTCCTTTGTGCACGAGTCTTTTCTGTGCTTTCATCTTGATGCCATTTGACCACTTTTACCAGAGATCTTCAATGCCGCTCTGGGCCAAATGCGATCATGATGTCAATAGTCTTCTCTTTCAACTCATTGGTAAATTTCGGCATTTTCAATGATGTTTGATTGAAGTCCATGAAGAGGATTGGAGCTAAGTGTTCATGGTACATGGCAGTAAATAGCAAAGCTGGATTTATTTTGCTTTTTATTTTAACCATCCGGAAACACAGAAGAAAATTTTTCTATTGTCAGGTAGATGCCCATGTTGTAACTCCATTGGATCAGCTTTAGATTTCAAGTTTTAAATTAGTTATGCTGCACTCTGCCATCCAAGAAACTGTAGAGACACAATATATTTTGGAAGGGTCTGCAACACAATATTTTATCATGACAAACTCATATATCTATAGATGGGGGAATAACAGCTTGTTACGATTTACCATAATAATAACAGCAAACTGTTCTGTAAAAAATAACAAGCAATCTGCTGGAGGAACTCATTAGGTCGTGCAGCATCTATGGGAGCAAAAATAGTCGACGTTTCGGGTCGTAACCCTGCATCAAGACTGAGAGTCGAGAGACGAGATGGCTGGCTTTGACACGAGAACAGGAGTCCCAATGAAGTATTCCGAGGCGATTGGTGGACTGAAGAGGGTTAAGATGAAAGCCGGGTAGGGGAGCTGAGAGGAAGGAGAGTTGGGGGACTATGGCACGTGAATGAGAGATAAAGGCAAACAAAGAGAGAAAAAAGAAAAAACAAGGAGCAAGGTGGGGGTAGATGAGTGGGAAGATGGGAGACAGCTGCTGGTGGGAGATAAACAAGAACACAAAGTGCTGGATTCGGATAAGTAAATGAGACGATAATGTAAAATGTAAGATGGAGACACAAGAAATTCTGCAGATGCTGGACTCTGGAGCAACACACAAAAAGTGCTGGAGGAACTCAGTAGGTCATGCAGCTCCATGGAGGGAATAAATAGTCGACGTTTCGGGCCGAGACCCTTCATCAGGACTGGAAGGGAAAAGGGCAGAAGACAGAATAAGAAGGTGGGCGGAGGGGGAGGAGTACAATGCAGGCAAAGGATAAGTGAGGTCATTTGATAGGCGAGTCCAGGTGAGAGGGAGAAGGCACTGGGTGGGGGAGGGGGAGAAGATGTAATAAGCTAAGAGGTAATAGGTAAAGAGGCCAAGGGATGAAGAAGAAGGAATCCGGCAGGAGAGGGCAGTGGACCATGGAATAAAGGATGGGTAGGGGAGGAGAGGAGGTGGGCAAGTCATCAAGGCAGGTGATGTGAATCATAGGGATAAGGGAAATGAGTGGGGGGGGGGAAGAAGGGTTTAGGTTACCGGAAATTAGAGAAATCGATGTTAAGGCCATCAGGTTGGACACTCTCAGGGCGGAATATGAAGTGTTGTTCTTCCAACCTGCGACTGGCCTATACATGACAGTAGAGGAGGCCATAGATAGACATGTCAGTTTGGAAATGGGATGTGGAATTGAAATGGGTGGGCAGTGTGGAAGTCCTGGCTGTTACGGCGGACGGAGCGAAGGTGCTCGAAGAAGCGGTCACCCAATCTGCGTCGGGTCTCACCGATGTACAACGGGAGCACCGAATGCAATGAATGACACCCTCGGACTCACCTGGAAGGATTGCTTGGGACCCGAATGGTGGTGAGGGAAGAGTTGTAGGGACTGGTGTAGCACTTGGTGTGGTTGCAGGCAAAAGTGCCAGGGGTGTTATCGCTGGGGAGGGACGAGTGGACAGGGGAAGCGGAACATTCGGAAATTGGAGAGAGGGGGTAAGGGGAAGATGTGTCTGCTGGTAGGATCCCGTTAGAGGTGGCGGAAGTTGCGGAGAATGACGTGTTGGATAAGGAGGCTCCTGGGGTTGGGATTTTTTTCAGGGAGAGTGTTATTTAAAAAAAGAACATTTACCGTGCTTTCAAATATGATAGATTTGTGCACTTACCATCATCTTTTTCCTTCAGTTGCTTATCTGTTCAGGAAATATTTCATGATGTTTCATATTTTAGAACACAGAACAGTGCAGCAAAGGAACATGTTGTGCTGAACTAATTTAATTAGTAATTAAATGTCTAACGAAACTAATCCCTTATGCCAACACAAGGATGATATCCCTCCATTCTCAGCACATTTATGTGCCTATCTAAGAGCCTCTTGAACGCCTCTATCGTATTTGCCTCCACTACCACCCCTGGCAACGCATTCCAGACAACCAGCACTCTCTGTGTAAAACACTTGCCCCTCAAATCTCCTTAAACTTACCACTTTTCACATTAAATGCATGCCCCCTGGTAGTAATATTTCGAACCTGGGAAAAAGATATCGACTGTCTTCTCTATAATTATTCACCATAATCTTATAAATGCTAACAGGTGTCCCCTCAGCCTCCGTCGTTCCAGGGTAAACAACCCAACTTCGTCCAACCTCTCCTTATAGCACAAGCCCTCGAATCCAGGCAGCATCCTGGTAAACCCCTTCTGAACCATCTCCAAATCCTCAACATCCTTCCTGTAACGGGACGACCAGAACTGAATTCAATACCCCAGATGGGGCCGAACCAGTGTTATATAAAGCTGTAACATAACTTCCTGACTCTTGAATTCAGTGCATCGATTAATGAAGGCAAGCATGCCATACGCCTTCTTTACCACCCTATAAACCTGTGCAGTTACTTTCAGGGAGCAATGGACTCGGACTCCAAGATTTTTCTAGACATCAATACTGTTAAGGATCCTGCCAATAACAGTGTGCTGTCCCTTTACATTTGATCTCCTAAAGTGCAACACCTCACACTTGTCCTAATTGAACTCTACCTCCTATTACTCTGCCCATATCTTCAGTGTATTGGCGGTGTTGTAGATGTTGCACTATCTACAACATCGCCAATCCTTATACCTTCCGCGAACTTACCCACCCATTCATATTTTATTCCACGTCATTTATATATATATCACAAACGGCAGAGGGCTCAGTACGAATTCCTGTGGTACACCACAAGTCACGGACCTCCAACCAGAAAAGTCCCATCTACCATTATACTCTGTCTTCTTTGGGTAAGCCAACTCTGAATCCCAGCGGCTAAATCACTGTGGATCCCATATATCTTAATCATATGGATGATCTACCATGAGCGACCTCGTCAAATGCCTGACTAAAATCCATGTATACATCATCCACAGCCCTACCGACATCAATTACCTTCGCTGCCTCCTCGAAAATCTCAATCAAGTTAGTCAGACACGACTTGCCCCGTACAAAGCCAATGATTTAAATTTACTACGTTCAGCTTCACTATTTCGTTTGGCAGCGGATGCTTTGAAAAAAAATATTGCAGAAGACGCAATATTTTATTTTTCACTGACAAAAGAAAACAAAGAAAGAAATTGGTTTATATTTCCTGAATAAAAATAAATATACACAGCCGTTGAAATATTATTCTGTACTCTTGCCTGCATGCAGGTATTTCGAAACACTATGATTTCAAACAGATGATAGCTGGACAAATTTGGTCTCAATAACCCCTGAAATAGTTTGCTGTAATAAGGCAGCCATTCCAGAGATGTACAATAATTTAGGGACATCAAGAATACAAGAGCTATGAAAGTTGATGTGACATATATTATACAACCATTTCTCTCTGACTGCGGAATTATGCATGGATACGGTAATGAATGCTGCCAACATCTTTAAAAAAAGCTGCAATCTCATCTATATTCGGTTCTCTGTACTGCATATCGGGATTACATATGATTTCTCGTGTGCTTTATGTATTTTCCCATGTTAGCAATTTCATTCCTTGATGCTATCAAGGAAGTTGTGTCGAGGAAATTATGGTTTCCGGAGGTATTGTTATGTTCGAGTGCGAAGTAAAGCTAATCTAAATGTGTCAACGTCCCGTTGATTTCGATACGATTGCCGATCTCGTTTGAAAAACCGAGATCCGTTAATTGTTTTTTTTTAAGTTTTGCACATTATTTTCAATTTATTTCCTCAATTTTGGAAAAAGCTGCATAAATAATACTTGTTCTTCCAAAATTTAAAACGTTTTATTGTCATTTCTAATTGTTCAATTCTGTTTCTATTGCGTTAGCTTTCTCTGTCAGGAGTCTTCAATTAATGATTGAGAGGAGCAAGAGCAGATCCACACGCTCGAACACGAAAAAAACATTGTCGTATCCTGGGTCAAATTATTACCTCTGGATATCGCCTATGTTAGACCTAATATGTACGTTCTACGGCTGTTAATATGTGTATTTGTGTATGTGCGTGTGTGTGTGTGTGCGTGTGTGTGTGTGTGTGTGTGTGTGTGTGTGTGTGTGTGTGTGTGTGTGTGTGTGTGTGTGTTTACAAATATAAAGTAATTCCACAGCAAATTTTGAAAAGAAAAGCTGAAGTGCTGTTAATTTGGTGCGTGTAAAATAAAAGGACCCAGCCACCACTTCAGTTGTTTGGCATCGTTCTATGTATATTACATTAACTCACAATAAAAAATATCAAACAGAGCACAAACTGCAATCGACACATATTGTCCACCATTGCTGATTCTGAACCCGAATACGTATGTTAATTAAATGCTTACAAATGGCCAGTAATTTCAAGTACAACGCTTTGCCATCTTTTCCTACCTTTATCTTTCGTGAATTTAATCGAACTATCTAGATCTGAAGACCGGAAAGTATTTCATTACATCTTTAGCTACATCCATATTACATTCATTTTTATGACAGAAACCAAAAGAGTTAAGAGGGCGGGATGGATTATATCTACAATAGTATGTTCCTGACGTGACACGTATAGCAGTCAGTGAAATAATTAGGTAGAAATCATGTCACCACTTTTGTTATGCCCCTGATATTTGTATGTTTCCGAAAGAGGAAATTCGTATATGATAAAAGGAACATCTTATAATTATCACGTTCTTAAGTGACTTTCAGTGCAGAGAGGATGAACAATTAAGTATAACATTCTAAATCTCTCAGAAGCCAGAAAAAATAGATGCACAAAGAACCGTTCGTAAAATTTCAGAAATTAATAGAATAAGAAACAAGCAATACCGTGAGATTTCCTCATCCACGAGAAAGTAAAAATATCTAAGGCACACATTGATTGCAACTGAGAACATTCGGTGAACATTCACAGCCCAATAATCCATGCCACACAAAATTTCGCACCATGCAGAAAATGCTGTTCATAGGAATTTGCAAAAGAAATCAGTTTCAGGACAGATCTTGAACACAAACATTTCAGATATACCTATTCACCCTTGCATTATTTGCGTTGGTGTTCAGAACTCTGGTGGCTCCGAGAAGAGGGAAATGGAGATCTTTGCAAATGACTGCATTCTGAGACATAGAGTGTTATTAAATCGAGATCATCCGTAACCCTCTAACCACAGATATGACTGATTATACTTTCGTCCAACTGCTGTATCATCTACTTGAGAGTAGCTCGTTGAGTGAGGACTGAAGAAAAATTAAATCTTCCTCCGTCAGGTGAATATGTCAATTTGCAGAGCGACTAAACGAATTGTATCTTTGATAACAAAAAAAGAACAGATAGTCGATGGACGATACTGACTTCAGGAAATAACCATTAGCTTCACGAGAGAAGAAAATTTGCAAAGCTTGTGGGGAACCACCAGACGAACAGACAGGTTTATTCACTTGAGAGCAACCAGAATCTCAAAAGATTCTATCAGGTATTGCAGTGATAAATATCAACATGAAAATATTGTGACCATAAAATGGGAAGCCACGAACAGGAATTGAGTATAGACTCTACAATTTAAAGAATTATAACATAAGAAATAGGGCAAAAATAGATCATAAACCCCCTTGAGACTGACCCACCATTCCAACATTAACAATATCGCCCGTACTGATCTCAGCCTGAATAATTGATGAATGGCAAAATATACATTTTAGCGATCGGATTATAGAGCAGGACAAATTTCCTGGCATGGACTATTTTCGAAGCGTACAGGAAGATGTTAATAACCAATCAAAACGCAAAGTCTTGGAATTGTGCTTCACTATAATATAGAACAATTAAATAGACAATAATACGAAAACCATGATTCAACAGATGTCCGCCACAATTACATCCGCCGACATTTCCATGTCCCCTGTGCTATTTCTGAAGCAGGTTGCGTATCTTATTCTGAAAACTGCAGGCATTATCGCATGCGCTTCCATTCAATTCAACATTCCAGCAGGAAGGCCCTGCTAATCATGCATTATTTATACTTTCCGCAGAAAGTCTCGAGAAAATTAAGAGGAAGAACAAACCCCATTTCAGACCAGAATTGTTGAATGCTGACAGCAATCCATATTCAAAATTACTAAAACCAGCAGTCACGATTCAATGACAATGAATGGCGGACAACGCTTAATCAATACAAATAATGAGATTCTCAATGAACTTAGCTGTAGAATTACTTCGAACTCTCCGAAATGTCGTCCTTTCTTCTGGAGACACATGGATAATTCCAGTTCAGTATTCCTTCCAAATATTCACAAATCATAACACGGTGCCAAATTATATAGAGTAAGCTTCCACATTGATTAAATCACAAAATCACTGCACCAAAAAATAAACTTAAACCAAATCAAAATTTATGTCTGTGTAGTGAATTTAGTTACCATTACTTCGGATCTAATTTGATTTGGTAAATATTTTACTTGATGGTGAAACTAACGTGCAGAAAGTAATTGGCAAATTTTCTGTGAGATTGTGGTTTGGAACTTTGATCATCAGAACGTGGATGTCTTTGCGGCTGGAGTTGGAGTCCAGAGTATCAGCCGGTTGTGAGGCCGGAGCGTGGGTCCATATCGAGAGTACCGCAGGCTTACACACAAAATGAAACTGACATTTACGAGCTGAAACTTACAGCGAATTTGTCAGATAAATAAAGGGATTCAGAACTATATGCCGTTCCCGTCTCAGTGTCATTGTCAGTGGTCTTCGAGGTATCCGCTGTTTTGCTATTCGTGCGAAACCCCTCTCACTTGTTCCTCGTGAATTCTGAGGACTTCGTGTAATTGGATCAAATTCACTCTGCCTCGTTAATTATTTCACTCATTTGAATGTCGTGAATTTCATTAGCCCAGTCCGTACTCTTCAATTATTCCCACATCCCAGGCATGTGCTACTATGTTAAGTGGCTTTTATAACTTGCCCCTAGTGCAGGGGATGGTGACCAGTAGAATTGCGGTGGGGGGAAGTTGATGAGCATGTGAGAAGATATATGTTACCGGGAAATATGTGGGCCAATAGGATTGACGAGATTGGTCTGAGAACCGGCAGAATTGGTGAAATGGCCTCCCTCAATATGGTGGAGGAAAATAATTGTGTAATTCAACTTGCATGGTGTATTACGATTATCTTTAGCTTGTATCTTTTCCATTTCTTCATATGAGGTATGTCGACAACATCGACAATATTGAAATTGTTAAATTAATTTAACAATTGATGTTTGACTTGAAATGTTAACTGCCTGACTTTCCAAGATCCTGATGGACCAGTATTTTCTTTTTTTTTGGAGTCTGGTCAATAAATTCGTTAAGGATTATGGTGACAACATGGTGTATACCTTAAAAAATAAATACTGAAACTTCTGTCTGGAGGTCGTAATTTGATCAAGTTAAAATTATTTTGTGTTAGAAATTGTTGCTAAAAATTTAATTATGGCGCAGTAACATTATACTTCTCAGCCTCAATCACGAATTATTGACCTCTCTGTTTTACATTACCGTTTTGTTTGCGAAGATATCTAATTTCTGAGGGAAAGATAAAACGGAACAAAGTACTTTAGAATTTGGAAACCAAACGTGCTCTCGCTCCTATTACAGTATAAGTGTAAAACGTACAAGAATAGCTCCCTTTTTCGTTGTAAAACATTATTAGCAGCATAGATCCCAGGATCCTGATACTCAAATAATGTTATTTAAAATACTTCTTAGCCCAAACGATCAGCATATCAATGACATTCATTAAGGGGCAGAGGGACGTCCATTTACTTAAGGCATGTGTAGCTCTCAGAGCGATTGGATTCTCAGAGCTATGATTCAAACGGTTCGTAGCATTCATTCTAAAAGCAAATTTGATTCCTGAATGAATACTTTTATAAAGATCATATATAATCTGTTCCAAAAACGTCATCTGAGCCATTCAGTCTGTTTGGCCTTCAAGAGATATTTTACAATTTCGCTGTTAAAAGTTGGGGATTTCCATTTGTTTTGCGTTTGCTCTTCATTCACAAAACAACTCCAAGAGTATAACAAGAACCAGTGCAATTCGAGACATACAACCGTTAGAAAAAGGCTGAATGTCCTTATCTACATTCAATTTAACGACGATCCGTTTCGCCACTTGAAGAATATCCCGAAGATGCGATTACGTATATCTCTCTACATAGCCTTTAACCTTCCCCTCCACCCACTCCATGGCATTGCACGAGCAAAAGCATGTTTTTCTTCCTGACCATATTCTTTCATCCAATGTGCACGTCTCAAAAAATGAAAATTTCTTTGCTAGATTGAAGTTTCTGCGTAGTGTGAAAAGCTTGACAGAAAACTCGCACTAATTTATAATCTGTCGCTTCCAAAAAAAAGTCTTGATGCATTCCAGGGAATTGGAAATGTGGGACATTTCCAGGGATGTAAAGGGGGCTTGTGATTCGTTAATATTCGTTTTGAATTTTGTCCAAAGTAAAGTAAATGTCATACAGCCGTCCACAATTAACACTCTCGTACCTTCATCCTTTAGTCGTAGAAGCGCCTCTGTGAGAAAATAGATAAACGTGAGCAGATTATAAGAATACTCAACCTGGCCATTCGATGTGCCTGTTTTAATAGGCAAAAAGCATTAGCGAAATTATGGATAGGAATAAAGGAATTAATTTCATTAAGAAAATTGTGTAGCTCTCCAGGAAGGATAAATGTTTAATTTGGGGAGAGGGTGATGAAATAAAGGGGTCGTACGTGCAGAGATGCAGAACACATCAAAAATACTGTTCAAAACATGAATACTGTGCATTGGACTTAGCGGGAGCAGAGGAACACAACTGAAACACTGAAACTTCATGTTTATTATGCAAACGAATATGTTATTTTGTTTATTTATAGAAATTGAAAATAATGGGATGGCAAAGATTTAAGAGTGGCGACTAAAGAAATTGATTGCAGTTACTGGTATGAATGACACCGAATGTCTCTAACCAAATGTCATAAGTGACAGGAATATCATCGAGTGTCTCTAACTTTCAGTAATATGAAAGTGTTTCAAACTTTTCAAAACATAAGCAACAAATTAAACACGTTAAAATCAAATATAATTTAATTTAAAATACGAAATTAAAAGCAGTATATACCGAGTATTTCAAATTACTAAATCAGGTATACCAATGATTCAAAACTAAAAACACTTGACCAAAATTTACTGCTGTACCTGCCAGACACATTAACTTTTCAAATGATGGCCACGTTGCTTCTGCTTTTGGTCTAATGTGGATTGATTTCTTAAATTTTAGGCAAGAGTACGGGTTCTAGGTTTAAAAATAACCGTTTACTATCACCGTAACTTGTTGATTCCCATTATATCTTTTGGATACAAAACTCTTTTGGCAAAGCAAATGAGTATATGAGTGAATTCGTATCAATGAACCGAAGGGGAAGTTGGAGAAAGGAAAGAGAAAAGAAAAGAAACAAGAAGTTGTACTGCTTAGGTTGTGGATAACGGCGTGAAGTACATAAACACTGAGCACTGAGGAGTTTCCACGAATGGTCTGTTTGCTTGCCCTACATATTGTTTCATTCCTTTAAAAAAAAATTTCCTCTTCAGCTAGACTTCCAACGCGCTCCATTTCTCAAGCCATTTCTGCGAGTCAGCCCATTCACTAGTTCTGTGTCTGCACTTTGCAACGCAAAGTCTATTGCTACTTCAGTCTATTGACACGCAATTGTACCCAGGGCACTTCCCTTCGGGCGGGAGATACTTCACATCTAAATCTTCAGATTTACGGTCGCCAAGGCTGGCATATCAAGCGCAGCACGGTGAATTTAAACTGTTTGACAACTTTCATTGTCAGTCCAGTTTTCTTCCTTTGTCATTATTTCACGATATTTTAAGTAGATTTAGTTTACTTCTTTTTTTAATTGTTTAAACGTGTATATTATTAAACTGTAAGTATTAACTGTTGTCTCGCAGAGGTTTTTGTATCTCTGGTAACTTCAGAGTAGTTAATACTGGGAAACTTACTCAAGAAACTGTTTCTAACTGTCATCATATCATTTAGAGATATTTGAAAAGACTCCTTAAATAACAAGTTAGCCAAAGTCTTTGAGGGCAATTCCGGTATGCCTCATTTCCCTCTGCCTGAGTCCTTTATGCTGCTTCACCCAACAGTCCCATCAGCGAATCCTTGTGGATTTTGAGAGTCCCGCAGATGCAAAATATTTGCGCTGTACTAGCGCAGGATAATATGTCCAATAAGGTTCATACCATGGCTGAAGGAATTTGCGTTGACAGGAAAGCAGTTTTCCAAATAATTGGCAAAACGTTGTGGAAATATAGTACAAAATATGGACAGAAAGCTCAAACACTTTAAAAAAATGGTAAAATACTCTTCACATCTTGAGTTTAAATAATTAATTTTGCAGTGAAATTTGTGGCGTGGGTCTGCTGGTAGATCTTCAGATGAACTAATATATGTTAATATACTCTCTATCACTTTCACCTTTCAAAAATGGAAACATTAATTCTCGTTAAGTCTAATACAGCGCATTTAGTTCGCTAAAGTTCGCAGCATGAGCTATGGCGAATTTGAAGTGTCGGCAACCAGACGTCAGGTGTTGTACATGATCGTCGAAATTCAAAGTTTTCCTCAATGTTTCTTCTAAGAATTGAATGGTTTTGGTTCCCCTCACAGCCCTCTACCCCCACCTCACCCAAATAATTCATAAACATATCTTACCGACATCTCTGCGAATTGCTTCTATTTGTTCTATTTCTAAAATCAAATATATCGCAATGGTTATAACCATAGCCCCCATGGTAATTTAGTCAGGAGATGCTTGAACTAAGACTGAAGCAATTCATTGTGTGGAACGTAGTTTGACTGCTACTTTCTGAGTACTTTACGGGTGTTGGCAGGTAGTTGGCAGGAATACTTCACGTGTATTGCACAAAATAATTATTTGGAGTTGTGCAAGTTGAGAGTTATTACTTGGCACCAAAGTTAAACCAATATCCAGAGAGAATGATATACTCGTTTTCCTTTGACAAAGTATTTCATATCCACAGAATTGTATGTTAAATCACACGACTAACGTTTTGCTCCAGGTCCTTTCAGCTAATTATAGTCTTCCATTGGCAATTAAAATTAAAACTTCCTAGTTATGTAAGTAATGACTTAGGGAAATAAAGAAACCCATATTTCCTTCTGGAGAACTCGAATGACTGCTGTTCGACATTTTATCGCCGTAAGATATTACATTTTCCATGAACCCCCATAGACACCTTCCATTTATGGCCTGCCCAGAGAGTGATCTTTAGACTGTGTCGACTTTGTTTACAGAATCCCTCTGTCATTCTGTTTGCGAGAGTCTTGTTATAGAAGCTAAACCTTTAAAATTAACCAGGCATAACCAGTGAACACAACTTTCCTACCATCATGTTGCTTAACTTTGGTTCCCATTATTTAACTGCAACCGTGAGCTGAAAGCCATAATTATGATTGGTTGTTCCTATCAACCCGAGTGGGTGTTAAATTCTGTTTTATGCAAAGTAAACTGCATATTGATCACTCCGGTTTACAGTAATAAAACGTGAGGGAAGTCTCTTTTATAGTTCTTCAGCAATGCCATTGCAACCCTTTCCTGATTCAGCGATTTACTCGTGTCTGCCCGAATGATGCTATTAACGCAAAAGAAGAACAAACCTGCTCTCGTTTCACGCAACTTTGTCTCTGTGATTGAAACATAAGCAAATACATTTAACATTTCTCCGAACTTGGCATGGCTAAAATCATCGCTTGTAGCTTCCTTATAAGCAAAATCGTTCGGAATGTCGTGAAAAGTTAGATAAGACGGAAGATATCTTTCAAATAATATCTGTGAGAATGCTTCGTTTGTGGAGATTTTTGCTGATATTCCCTTCAACCACTGTGAACTTATATAATTATTGGCGATATATTGAAACGCAATCACACTCATTTTCTTTCCTTGCGGTCCATTGTTCTTCAGTCCTGCTGTTCCTTACAGAATACATTATGCTTCGTAATAGTATCAGCAGGATATACGACACAGTAGCATTAAACCCAATGTTTCCGCAAGAACAATCAGCAATCCTAAGATATATTCCATTCTATTATTACGTGCTATTTAGCTGTTTCTGTTGTGTTGACGCAATGCCATTGAAAAGTAAAATAAATTAGTACCTGTTAATGAACTTTTCTCGATTATTTACTGAAACTTATTGATTTAATTTTCATTCTGGTTTGTTTCAGAAAGACGTGCCGTTAAAATCACAACTCTGCTAAACTAAATTCATTCCTTCCATGCGACCAGAACCTTCTAC
This sequence comes from Pristis pectinata, assembly GCF_009764475.1. Lineage (NCBI taxonomy): Eukaryota > Metazoa > Chordata > Chondrichthyes > Rhinopristiformes > Pristidae > Pristis > Pristis pectinata. The sequence continues at coordinate 8,230,052 of NC_067438.1, forward strand.
GATCTTCCCGTACTTCCAACAGTCGATCGTTGGTTTTCGACTACATTATTTTCTTTTACCATAGAATTTCGAAACTTCTTGCAGTTATAAAATATTACCGACTTCAAAATGTATTGTTTGGTTCTGTGTATGGGCTACCTGATCGTTGACGATCGAATCAAGATTTTTTTCTGCCATGTCTTCATATTTTTGTTGTGATATTTTATTTTATCATTTTTATACCTGTAGGTTAAGGTACCTCTCTATATCTAACTTCCCATATGGTTTCCTTTATATTAATGATTTTACTTTGCCTTTTATATTGTCAATATTAATCCATTGCTGATTATACTTTTCATAGAAAACGTAACTGGCATTAATGTTACAACCTGGAAAACGAAAGGCAATTCAAAAGTCATATTTTTAAACAAATCGATCCACCTACGATTAAAACACTCTGCTGATTCAAGAACATTGCATAACTTCCAGGGTAAGCAGTGTAAGAGGTAAAATTTCTTACCGTCGTCCTTCAAGTGATCTATAATGATATCAATAATTAATGTGATTACCATTTTAACAATAATAATGGTAGGAATAAAAATCAAAGACGTCATGGCAGTACACTTACTATAAAAATATAAATAAATTAAAACATTATTGGAGTACTACTCTAATAAGTGTAATAAATATCAGTAAGTGTACCTGACTCTTTATCAGCTGTAAACAAGAGGAAAGCGGGCATAGGATTATTAAACGAAATTAAATGTGCACTAAGTTATTTCAAGAGAACTACTGAGAATGGAACGTATATGTAAATGGAAAAGAATCATGTGGTTTCCCAAAGTATGAAGTATTCTGTTCAGTGGAATTGAATGTAAAACGAGCACATAGTTTCTGCTGGTTTACTGTTTTCACCAAAATCCGTCCGATGCTAAAGATCAATTATAAGAACATAAGAGGATATCACCTGAAGTTTACAAACGAATTTCTTCGTATAAGCAAAATAGAAAGCCGAAATAAAACGAGAATAATTGCCTTTGAGTTGACGTTTAATTTTCAAAGGTTCATTTGAGTGTGTTTATACTCACTTTGTTCCTTCAAACGTCTGTTAAGATCATCAACTTCTGTAGCATCAAAAATATTACGTATTTGGTCAGTTACATAGCGAACAACCTATAGCTTCAATAATGTTATTTTATTCCTTCACTTTTGGAACATTTCAGCATCAGAGATCACAATTGCAATTATATTCCACACGAAATCTTTCGTTTCATGTTCATCGATTCAACTAAACAATGGAAAACAAGTAAAACTTCAGATGCTGGAATCTGAAACCAAAAGAAAAGCAGAAATCCTGCAGATCCTGAACCTGTCAGGCAGAATCTGCGGAACGTGGTTTCTTGCTTTCTCAGTTCTCACGACAAGTCCTCGACTTGAAACGTTCACTGGTTTCCTCTTTCCACAGAATATGCTTAACTGGTTGAGTGCTTCAAACATTCCTGTTTCTAATTCAACTAAGCATGTGTACCACTCTCAGGGGAAAGATATCAATAAAATATTTCTGGAATAGATGAACGAAGATGTGGCTTGGCATTGCCATGAATGTGGCCAACATCTGTCCGGCACAAGGCAATCAGTGAAAGGTTTGCAGATGTATTCACCATGTACGTGTGTATATAAATAAATGATATAAATATGATTTCCACTCGTCTAAATCCATCAACTAATATAGATACGCACCATGGATTAAAAAATATATATTCCATCAAACTAAAGTGGTCAGGCAAGTTCATATGTCAGAATATACAGATATAAAATTTAAAATGATACTTCACATTTGTGTTGCACTTTGGACTGTGACTTCATTTTTTTCCCAACTTACAGACTATTTATAATGTTCTATTTCACAGAAGAATTCTTAGGGGGGGGGGTAATGTTAATAAAACATAATTCCCAGGGGAGAGTTCGTATCATCAGCCGAAAACTGATTCATAATTTAGTGGAAGTAACTGAATTAGGGGTCTAAGTTCTCCAGAAACGGAGAATTACATTGGATCTTATTAGCAACAGAATAATCGAAGATGAGGTGTACGAAATAGAACTGAAAAAATGAACAAAAAATAAATAGGCCAAGCAACATCCGCAGGGACAGAAAAAAGAGTCAATGTTTCACGTCGACGACATTTCATCACAACAGGATAAAACTGAAATTGGATATGATTTATGTTACAAATAAAAGGTGGCGTGGAAGAAAATAACTAATATCTGTGATAAAGTGGAGGCGAAGAGAAACTGAGTGACAAAAGTATTAGTGTTGCTAGGTAAGAGGATCTTTAAGGCTTGTTTAAGACAATTGATCAAACGAGGAGATCTAAGCACATGACAGGATGTTAGTACAGAGAACAGAGTGAAAACGTGTGGAACCGTGAGATTATTAAAAATGTATTTTCTACGAATCTGACAGAAAAGAGAATGCTGGAAATATTTAATACATCAGAGTGCATCTGTGGAGGAAGTCCCTTCATCAGATATGCCCAGTTCCGCAAAAAAAGTAAAAGGCTGACCATCTGAAATTGTTGAATTCATTTTCTCAGTCCTATGAGTTGTTACACGCCTACTCATTGGATGATTTTTTCCTTCTAATTTCCGCCGCCCTTCATTGAAATAGTGTAAGAAGCCGAAAACAGAGATTAGAATAGAGAATTTACAAGTAATTTGCAACTGAATGACTTTGTTGAAGGAAAGAGAAAACAATCCTTCAGACTTTACTTCAAGAACCCTTTCTGATCCCGTCAAATTCTCTCTGCAGCGGGCTCAGCTTCGCCGTCAAAATGAACTGCACGCCCAATACGATATTGAGTTCCTTTACTGCTGTCTTCGCCTTTGTACCAGGTTTGTTGACGGAGAGTCCTCACGGAAAGCTTTGCTTCGGTTCTCCTGGCTTCCGACTTGCCTTCCTACATGGAATTCCACCACCTTCTCACTCGAACCTCTGTCCTAACCCAACAGTTCTCACCAGCTTTAAGAAGACCAGTGCCATCCCGGTACCTAAGAAAAACAAGGTAACATGCCTCAAGGACGACCGCCCCGTGGTTCTGTCATCCACGGTCGTGAAGAGCTTCGAGGGGCTCGTTATGGAAAGCATTAATTCCAGCCTCCCAGTAAACTTCTACATACTGCAATTCGCCTACCGCCGGAACAGGTGTACGGAGGACGGCATCTCCTTTTACCGTACACTCATCTCTGGAGCATCTGGACAGTAAAGACGCCGAAGTTTGACTATCTTTTATTGATACACAGCTCCCCCTTCAATACTATAATTCCAGGCAAACTCATCATCAAACTCCGAGACCTGGACTAAACACGTCCCTTTGCATTTGGATCCTTGACTTCCTGATCAACAGACATCGGGGTGTGTTTTGCGATCTGAAAGAATAAACAATGAATTCCGGACCGACAAGTTCTGGTGAAAGTTTACCGCCTGCTAACTTTAACTCTTCTTTTATTCTCTGTTTACAGAAGTTCTCAGAGATCTGCTGAGATCTCCAGCGATTGCGGTGTTTTGCATCTCAGAGTTCCAACAAGGTTTCGTTTGGTTCGAATATATGTTCTCATCATTTCATTCTGTACGTCTCCTCCAGACAGCTGTTTTAACGCACATTCACCCCTCATTCTCTTCCAACAACACCACGATCTGTCGTTCTCTTTCTGGACTGCACCATACTTCAGATAGATGTTTGCTCTCTTATTATACCCATGTTTTCTGAGAGTTAAAACATGTTCGATGTCTAACTCTCCATGTTTCTTATGAAGGGCCAGTTTAATCTGTAACGGTAATTCCTTGATTCGCTCTCTAAGGATTCGACCTGACACGCTGTGAAATTCCAACATTTTCCCCATAATTATTGGACCACGTAGGTCTTACTACACAATGAAAAATCCAGTCGACCTATAGTTTGAGGCCAATTGTATATCACGTTTCAGAATCTCACTTGAAGATGTGAGAACTGGCGAGTGACTTTGGTAAATTCAATTATGCCTTTCTGATGAATAAAATCAGAAAAATATCTCATTGCGGGACGGTGACAAACTACCAGATATTGATCATCCACCCTTACCATAGAGGTTTTCATACGCTTTGTTTAAAACATTTTGTTACATCGTTCTCAAAGTGCCATTGGATAGGGAGTTAAATAATGAGGCCCAGCAACAAGTAGGTAACGGCTGAACAAAAATTCAGATCAAGATAATGTACCGCATGTATAGATAACTTGCATGTGATTTTTGTTCCCGGTCGTCTTCTCTGCAGTTTATCAGATTATCGGGATTTCAGAGGCCCATGGAACACAAACTTGGCCGGTAAATACAATGTAATCTCGGTCCTACAATCATGAATAAATGTAATCGATAATTGATGATTCTTTTTACTGTTGCCGTGGCAGAAAATAGTATGTACTTGCGTTTAATTCTATATTACGTTGATGGAATCAAATTTTTCTGTTGAACTTTGGAGGTACTGTATCTCCTGATGCGTGTAGGGAATCAATGATGCATGTTCACCATGCTTCCCCAACTGAATAATAGTGCTGTCATCGACCGTTGTTATCTATTGATCTCCTTGAAAATCCGCCGTGATTCATTGTCCACAACCTCTCCATATCCATAGATATCTGTGTTGCTCGAAAAATGGAAACTCGATCCTGTTCGTTCTGTCAAATCTGCTAAGTGATCATACAACTTTTAAACGTGCCCAATCTTCAATACATTCACCACCTGTCAGAATGTATGCAAATAACTGCCAATAATCGTTCAGAAAGATACTTTCTGAGAAAGGAGTTGTTCTGACACAAGAGTTAACAACTATCAGGCTGTCTCATTACCACTGGATAATTATAGTCCCGAATTCTATCTTAGGTGGTTAAAAAAAAGGAATTGGAAGGTAAGTCATCCGGGGGAAAAAGAGCTATTTTCAATTGTTTTAACAAGAACCAAGAATGCAGTTTACATTTTAAAAAACATGCAAATAAATAAATTACCAAGTTCCTTTCTGCGTAGATTGTTCTCTGAAAAATAAACGTTTTAATATAATAATTTCCAGCAATGTTTCGAAGAACATTTGGATACATTCATCCTTGCTTTTCTATTTCCGACTAATTTCTATATTTTTTATAAATGAAGCCGGGAATGAAAAGTGGGATGTATGCAAAATGGACCATGGATTCCTATTCCCTGCTGCCATCGAGTATCAGTGCAAATTGTGACTGGAGATATTATTTGTTGACTGATCTTATGAGATGAATTGATCAGACCACATGCTCTGAAACACTTTGTAGAACGTGTAGCGTTCGTTTGAGTATATATTTGATTGACTCCAAAGTTCATTCAACTGTTTTAATGTCTTTGTTGAATATTGGCATTCGTTTTCTAAATGTGAAATTTTGAATACGCAATGATGCATTAATATATTGAGGACCAATTCGATTTATAAATGTCCACCTAATATCCAGCCGTATTTTCCCTGGCTCTATGTAGGATAACTGTCGAATACGAAGCTCCTCCGCAGTAGTTTTAGAGAAAAGCATGTTCCCAAAGTAGTCGATTAAAACGGTATTTCATTGAAGTGGATAGGCGGTTTTTAGCATTAAAATATGGCTACATAACTGTGTTCGCTGTACATTAAAGAACTGCCAACTGAGATAGGATAAAGGAAAATAATTCCCGCCATCCCCGCCGAGTACTATTTTATCCAATTGAACCTGTTTCTGCTAAGTATTGTTGCTTGTTTCTTTACTTCGAGCTTTAAGCACTTCCAGATACATTTTCTCACCGGAATCTTGCAAGTTTGCCTTCAATGTATCTATTTCTGAAAAATAAAAAAATAAAACCAACGCATAAATCATATATGTTCAGTTCACGTACAATTTAACAGAATATCGCATTTTCCTGACATAAATCGCGATGACCTGACGATTTTTTTTCACATCGTCTTTCTTTATGAACCCAGATCAAAAAAAAAACGAATAAATAAAGCGTGGTGATCCGTTTCAACTGGTCGGTTATGTTGAACAGAACACAGAAAAGTTTAAGACAGCTGTCCTTGAAACGTGACTTTAGAACTGACTTCCGAAACTTTTCGCCTCTTAAACTGTCTTCTTTGTACTGTTCCCTGAACCTATTTCCAATTTTTCACCCAAATATCCACTGATCTCCCTTTAACATATCAGGATACAGCTTGAAAAATATTCTGTTTTCTAAATGTGTTCATGAACGTCTTTAGAAGTTTGTCCATGGACCGCGTCCTGCTGACTGTGCCTGGTGGTTTGGAACCACAATACCAGCTATATCAACGGAAATAAGTCCCCAGCTTACACAGACCTGTGTTAAGTGCAGTTTGCATGAGTAACAAACAACGGAGAAACTAATTCTCTGTTCTAATGGTGGACTGGCCGTCGAATGCAAAGACATACACCAGTCTTGATGGGGTTTCCCAAACTTACAATGGGTACATTGTCTATCTCATCATATGAAACTCAGAGCTGCGTATGATTTTCTTCGAACATTTTTCCCCTGGATATTTAAGTGAATAAAAGGTAATTTAGTTCTTACTCATGTGGTTGTTGTGTTTGATTATTTCATATCTCAATGTGGGTTAATTATTTTCAACATTTAAAAGTGTATATTTAACTATCTGAATCAATTAATATTTTAAAGTATGTGGCATCTTAAAGCTACCACTAATCATCCCATATTTGAATGAAGTGAAATCTGAATTACCAGCTTTGACCCTCTCAAAAGGCGTTCAATAGCAAGTTCTCAAGGGTGAGCTGTTTGAAACCGATTTGTCTCTGAGGTAAGGCGATGCAATTCCTCGGACGTTGCTTCCCAAGTGTGAGGGACTCGATTTATCACCCCCTTTAATCTGTTCCTGGTAAATGTGGGCTGCTGGGACAGTGGGCATGTAGCCGAATACACCTCTAATCAGCCCTAAAAGAGTTACTGAAGCTAATGTCATTGTTCTTGATTTAAGTGCCATTTCACTTTGTCAGTGATTGTGAAAGACGACAGCCAACGTGAAAGAACAAATGGGAAGAACAAAATAAATTTGCTTGAAATGTTCTGGACAAAGAGCATCTCAAGATATCACTTGAGTCGGAAAGAGTTTTACGACTGAAATGTGATGTTAGGAAATGACAGCAGTGCAATTAAGAGACTATTTCAGCTACAGCTATCCCGAAAACTGAGAGAAAACTCAATATTACTTGAGCAAAACAGATTTAAGATTAAATGTTATAATCTCTGCATAGAACGAATAAATAACATGTCAATTGTGTGGAAATTCTGAGTGGAAGCATCCGATGGAAGTTTAATCGGGTTGCTGCTGTTTTCCGTCTCCAACACCCTATTATCACTGAATCAACATTCTTGAACAAACGGTCATGGCAACGGTCCAACGAGTTCTAACCTGGAGCACACTGACAGTTCGACTGAACTGTTTGTTTTGGGCGACGAGAATGTGAAGGAATAATGGAGGAATCGCGGAAGTGATCAGTTGTTGGAGTAACTCTAACTAAATTCCTCATCTTTAATTTATGGGAATACCTACCGTATTAATTGTTTAGATTGAATCAAGAACTTCTTTTCTAAATAACGGTTCTTCATTTGGGTCCATTTTACAGAATGAAAATGAGAAGGACGTGGAATTATTTTGTGCCAAAAAACAAGAAATACTCAGAATTGTTCTCAGGTTTCTTTTATGGGATGCAAAATCCTCCTAAGATAACGACATGCAGAATATATCTTCAGGCTGGCGCCCTGTACTATTCGCACTGTTTTCATAACCAGTTTAATTACATTATAATAAAAGAATGCTGGAAAATTGTGAATCGATATCCATTGCAGTATTAAACTGTGTGCATCTTGTCGTGATGAATTTCAACTGTGGAATTATCGGTGAAATCATCTGCCCTTGTTTACCTTTATCTTTTAGAAGAAGTTGCCTCACTGTTAGGAGAAAAAGAACAATTTAATTATTAAAAATATTATCGAAACAATGCAAAACTTTTCAATAATTATATTCAGAATTACTTCAATATCTGCAATTAGTATGCAGAGTGAAGAATTGATTTGCACACATGCACACTGGGACGTCATTTCAAAACCTTGTTTTTTGAAGAATTTTAGGACGGTAAATATGTTGGGTTGTGAGTCGTGCATGATTCACAGCATGAAAATAAATATTTTAACAGGGCAACAAGGATATGATGACCAAAAATTGGCGGATGGGGTGTCATGTGTGATCACTCAACGTTTGCGGTACTGGGCAGTCCCGGCCACTCAGCGATCCAGATACATCAATATTTTTCAGTTAAATTACTCCTCTAATTGGGAAGAAGCCGGCAGCTGGGTAAAACCCTCGCCTTCCCATCGTCACTACCTCAGTCTGCAGCTCCTGAGTCAGATACTGTAGATGGTGAAGGGTAATTTGCTCATCCAATTGCTGCCTAACTTGAAACTAACACGCATTTTGGTCCCAGACGATCTGCTGGTCATTAACACCCCTGGATGACTGGAAATTACGCTGCCATTTATCAGCAGTGGGATACACTCTCAACAGCCCAAAAAGGGAAACGACCGAGATACATCACCAATGACCCTTAACAAAGGCATACACAAACGAACACCTTATGCTCTCTGAAAGTTCACCAGTCAACATCTCTGTGAAGTCTCCTACTACCACCATTTGGTGCTTTTTTATGCATCCATTTTTTCCTTTATGCAGCTTTCATCTCTCTCGGTCAAACTGTGATGATCGCTCATGCGCCTTTCAGGCGTTGTGTTTTCTGACATTAGTTTCTACATTTAGAGGTATTCTCTTTTCATCGGCTTTCGTAATATTTCAACCTCGATATCATGGCTTTTTACTTTAATTCCACTAAGCACTTTGGAATGTCTCAATGCAATTTTCTGTTGTATCTGACCCTGCATGGTTTCAGATTAATTGTAACCAGTGTCTGATGCCCTTCATTTCACTGTCAGTGCACACTAAGCACCTCATCAGATAACTGTCATGGGCATTGTTTCCTCAAAAATAGAAATAAATACTTTGTATTGAACTTTTAACATTGACAGCAGTGATATTTATCTTCAAACAGACGTAAACTACTGGATCTATTGTAAATATTGGGAATGTTGTTATTCAATTCGAAAAATCACAAATTTAGGGGTTACCTTTTGGAGCCATTGATCCTAATTTTCTCAAAGGCAATGCGAAAGCGCATGTCCTTGGGCATATCTTCCAACCAATCGCAGGAATACGTAAAAAATGTGCGTCTTGGTTTGACCATTTATCAAACTTGCAGCCAGGAATTTAGATGCTCTGCTCCTGGTTCCAAATTTTACAGAAGGTTTTTGGCTTCAGCAAGTTGATTCTTGCCTGTGAGAACAACTTGTGAAAGTGAAAAAAGCGGGCAAAGTGCCAAGGTGTAGAGGATGAGGACGAAGGAGAAAAAGGAACTTCAGTATCATAATCGAATATAACCAGTGACCACAATGAGGATATTTTCATTGCTAAAGTGGGAAACTATAAGTATAAAAAATTGTAGAAATATGGAATAATTTTCAATGGTGCCGATTCACTTGGGAACTAAAAGCGAAGCTGATTGACCAGTAGTTTAATGTAAATGTGACTAAAGGCGAGGGGTTCCATTTCAGCAGCAAGAGGAGCGTGATCAGAAAACTAATTCTGAAGGTACTGAGAACGAATGTTGCAGTACCAGGCCAGTTAGCTTGCTTTCAAATGACGTGCAGTGAGAAACACGTTTTCTTAAAAAGCAAGATGAGCATGGAAAGCAGCAAGCTCTGCTCCTTTCTATTTTAGTAACAACGAGCTCTTCTGCGAGCTCTTTACGCGAAATCACCTGCCACTCCTATGTCGTCATGCTCGACTATCGGCAGAATTTTACAACTATAATTTGAGAAATATATTTGCAGCAGTACGAGGAAAATTCAAGATTAAGTTTGAAATAGATTAAATAACATGCAAAAGAGTTACACCATGATATGACGTCGGCAATGTTATTGTTCGTGCTTTTGATAAATTACTGACATCGTATCGTTGTGAACGATTTGTTATTGTTCACGTAGATAAATTCAATATATTCTTGATTGCTTACTGGTATCTTGAAGAAGGTTTTTGAATTCTGTATGATATAACAGTAAAGGAATTATATGTATAAATATGTATTTGCAGTTGGTTGTGTATGCAGTGCACTATACTGGCAGCCTTGAATTTAAGCACCACATGTTCTCGCAGACATTCGCGTGCGCACACACACACTCATAGGCAGAATTTAGCCGTAAACAATGATCAATGCCTTATCGTACATTATAGTCGTTCTCACATTGAAACATAAATAGTTAGGCATTAAAGTCATTTTACGTATAAGCTCTTGTCTTATACGTAGATTCGTATAATTACACGAATCAATCCAAAGAAATGTTATTCCAGTTCCAATAATTGTTGTGATGATTGTGGTGGTCCTCCTCGACGTCAGCAATGCAATTCAGGAAATAATTAACCTTGTCAGTAATTGACTCTCTGTGTTCAATTCCAGTTTCGTCAAGCCACTCAATAACTTTGATCCATAATATTGACGAAAACTATCTTCGAATTGAAGCTAAGACGACTTGTCGATATACCTCGAAGTCTTCAGCACGGGAATAGGACAAAATAGGGCTCCATTAGCTGACGCAGATGCTCTTAAAACCCATCACTATTTAGAAAGAATCGCTTCATGAAGAACGTTGGTATTTGTTTCAAGGTTTCAGGATCTCGTCAAGAATGTTTCCCTAAAAATTGAAGACTGCGGTTCTGTTCATGTTATTAGCCAATAATCTGACAATCTGATGTAAATATGAAAGGGCGCATCCAGGAGTCTGAAACAATAACCCTTAAAATAAGATAGAGTGCCGATTTCAGAGTCCGAGGTGTTTCTCCACATTGAATGTGATAGTGAACACAATGAAACACAAAATCTTCATTTTCACACAGTCTCGTAAATAAGGAAAATATCCCTCAGACTAGTTCAGTGGCAGACTGGCACAGTCGTATTTATCGAATCTCAACATTCATTCAAATCTTTTCATGATGACCCATCAACCTGGCACAAAAAAAATGTCGCAACTACTGTAGTATTCAGTCAAGAGCTGAACATGACTTTCTGAAAATTGACGATAGGCACCACACACCATTATGGGCAAAGGCAATTAATTATTCTCCGGGTTTTCTCAGTTGCGAAATCATTCGACCTTATTTTAAAAAGAGTGCATGGTCTTCAATGGATTAAATATTAGTCTTCCCTCACTAACAAAGGATCTATAATCGTCCGTCATGAACCATATAATGAAATAGCAACAAAATAGGTTTGACACCAAGAGTCAAATTGCTGCAATTTTTTGTGGAATAATTCTCTCAGCCACATCCCCCATTCACTTGCCCTTTATCTCCAACCTTGACAATCATTCCAGAACAATTGCGTGTTTGTTTCTCCTTTACATGTTCTTCCACAAACTAACAGGAGTTCCAGATCATATCTGCTCTTCCTATAAAAATCCAGCACACATCTTTTGCCACAGTTAAACTACATTTCGTGGGCTGTGTGGTTTTCATGCCTACATGAAGAACTTCTCTTTAGTTACTGTTCTAAATCCACTATGATTCTGTGCACTTCTTCAAATTTCAGCGCTTTTTTCTCTGGTTCTTTGCACCATGAGGTAAAACGATAGCTCCTCCAGAAGCTGAAGTTCCTAATCAGTGGAAGAACTGCGTTATTGGACCTTCACGTCCTGTATTCTGTAGTAACTATGATTTCAGTTGTTGTTCAATGTAAACTTGATGAAGTGCCTCATCAAATCACACAGGGAACAAATAAACTTATGGTGTAAAGGGGGCAGATTGGCGTAGATAGACGATTGCTTCGCTGACTCAAAAAAAAAGAGAATAGCCAAAATGGGTTCTTTAATTCTGTTGTAGCAACAGATGTAATGAGTGGTGCCACTGGATTGGGCAACATATTTGACAGCTGATATAAACGGCTTAGATGAAGGTAGCAAATGTATAGTTGCTAAATTTCCCAATTACACAAACATAATTTGGAAAGTAAGTAACTTATGCAGAGGATATAAGTATGCCATATCGAGTTAGCGAGCGGCCAAAACTCTGGCAATAGTGAAGAAACGTTATAAAATACGAACATTCCTATTTTAGCAGAGCAAACCGACATGGTGAGAAGCATGGCGCAGAGCAATCTGGGTATCCTCTTGCGTATCACAAATCGACTGATATTTAGGTGCAACAAGTAAATGGGAATCTAAATGAATATTTTGCTTTATTTCTAAAGGAATTGGACGCACAAGTAGGCTAGTTGTACTTCATGTACTTCGTCGGTGAAATAGCATCTGAAGTACTGTGTAGAGTCTTCTTGTTCAGGGAAATTTGCTGATGCTTTGGAAGTCATTCAGAGAATGCGTAATAAATTAATAACCGGAACGGGGGGGGGTTCTTATGAGGAAATGCTTGATAGGCTAGATGTGTACATGTTGGAGTTTAAAAGTGTAAAAGCGGACGATTAAAACTTGCAAGGTTTTGACGAGTCCAGAACGGATGGATGTAAGGAGAATGCTTCCTCGTGAGATAGTACCTAGTTCGAGGTTTACTCTTTACAATTAAGATGTCGCCAACTTAAGGCATAGAGAGGACGATTTTTTTTCTCGGGGGTTGTGAGTCTTTGTAACAATAAAAAAAACCGTCTTTGAACTCTTAATAAGGAGATGGATATGTGATCAACAAGGTCTGAAAGATTGCCAGGTGGATGAAAATATGGAATTTCAGTTACAATCACTGAGTTGTAATATTAAATGGCGGAGCCGGATGTGCTGCTGGTGGTGCGATGGGGTGGAGTAATTGTAGCCTACTCCTCCAACTTTTTGAGTCGATAGTTTCGGACCTCCTACTTCGATATGTTTCTCTTCATAAAGGGCAGTATCCAATATGCTATACTTCGGTCTGACAACCTGCTGATAATTTCAAAGATTTATCACTTATAGATCATGTCATGTTACACATACATTCTCACTACCAAATACTCCCTCCAAGTTCTTGCCTATAAAATGTTTTAAATCACGCTTCGCACTATTAAATTTCATTTCATTCTTGCTTGCCTGTCTTATACAGTGCCATGTTCGTTTGCATTCAATTACTATCCTCAAATGGTGGGACATGTCTTTAAGTGTTGATATCATTGGAAATGTGAAATTTCCATTTGCGCATTCATTTCCAAATCATTGACTAAAAGGACAGGGACAGGAAGAACACACTGCTGCTCGTGAAAAGGTTTAAGTGAAGAACTAATCCTTGCAATCTATCTCTGCAAATGTATCCATCGATTAGAATATAGTTATCAGTGACCGGTGCATAATTTTGGAAGAGGTAATTGCCGATGTTGACAGCAAATATATCTCCATATTTTTCGATGTGATTTTTCTCATAATTAAGGGGCCAGATCAAAGATTTACCTCGAAGCAGTTAATTGGAGGGTAGCTGTCCGTAAATTTCGTCATCTTGAACAACAACAGATCTCCACAAACCTTCAAGGGTTAGTGCTTATTTCTTGCAAGTATCTTTAGCTCAGATATCCACAGTCAATAGTCTCTTTTGGTCCTTGAGTGAGGTCTCTGGCAACAATATTCAAAAACCTTCAATCGAATTGATCATCAAGAATATCAGATTGCTCTGGATATTTGGAGGATAGAAGAAATGTTGTTTGTTCCAGATGTAACACAGTTCAAATGGCAAGCATGTGCCTCTGCATATTTTCATCGGTAACATTAGAAACCGCAAAAATAGAATGTGCAAGATTAGCTAAATACATGCTACCCTGTAATAAGCAGAGGTAATGCTACCTGGCTAATATGTCCATGATTAGATTGCTGGCAGTGATCGAGATAATGATGGAAGGTGCTTCGACAGTTCTATTAAGTAGCGCTTATTCCCCGAAGCTCTGCTCACCAGTGTTTAACTTGTCTTCAACCTGAATCAGTAGTACCACGTATGAACATAACCTTAGGCTAAAAATCTATTGCATGAGGTAATTCTCGACATAATGCAAATGTAACTGCATTTGACATGAAGGCTGTAATTAAGAGAGTGACATCAACAGTCATGACTAAAGTAAACAGAAAAGCTACCGTTGGCCGAAGTCATGGTAATCATTAATGAAGATTGTTGACGCTCGTGTATGACAAGTATCTAAATGCAGGGATTTAATTACAATAGTACGTCACTGCGATCTCACAGGCCGGCCTGTCCTCAGTTTTTGAGACGGATTCTGATTATTGCAAAATATTCAGCTTCATTCCCAAATCCTCCGGTAATATATATTTCAGATATTCCATCTTCCAAATTAGTCTGAACAAGTTCTTGGTTATGATTCCAGTATCAGGGTGACTAACAATTAAGTTCTCTGTAACTGTTATTGACAGATTAACGACAACATCAGAATTGATTTGCCCATAACAGCTTTTTGATACGATGGATACATGGGGGTGGAGATTCTGAATTTCTTATCTCCTAGGGCATTGCTGATCACTTGACTTTCATCCTGGTTTTCTTTCTCCGATCTGGACAGAACATAATATGTGATGGAATATTCATCAGTTTTATGGATGCATGTGGTTGCACGACACTCAATTGAGTCCATTATATTTGAGACAAAAAGACCTTCAGTTGGTGACGTGTACAGCTATGATATTCGTTTCCTTCACCGTCCGTGCACAGTTGTTGTAGGTTTGTCTTGATGGATGCACTAAGCCATCTCACTGAGGCTTCTTCAGCAACAATCCATGTCTACTGCCTGAAAATTCAACAGCTGGCCAGGAGAACACCATCTAGAAGTACATTAACAAAATAAAACAAATTCTGTCATAGAAAGGGATCCAATTCCTACACAACTACTGGCTCAAAACCACGAAACTCCATGATGAAAAGCAAATTTAGGAAATGATCCTCACAAAGATTTCACGATGCCAGAAGGTGACTCTCTATAATCTTTTTGTGTGGACAGTGAATGCCGAGGGTACTCATTCCTCTGCATGAATGAAAGTAAGGCATTTCTATTGTTTTTGTTCATAAATATATAATGCAATAATAATGGTATAAAAATAATAGAATATACCTTTATAGCTTTGGAACAGTTTATCTATTGGAAAGCAAGGAATCCGATTAAAATTCGGCAAATATCATATGCGTAAAAATGACAGTTTCTTAACAGTTATAACAGTCCAAATTATAGAGCTTCCTGGTGTTTTAAAGGCTTGTTTGTCGTGGATTTTCGTGTGAAATAGTCAAAAATGATTTTAGTCCGATACATTAAGTGCTCCCTATTTCCAAAGTTTTTTGTTTCCTTCAGAGGTTCTGTGCTCAAATGAATAGCTGAAAATGACCCATTCTAATCTTCCACAGCAGGAATGCCTACAATAAATTCTGATGCCTATTGACATCGGGAATACTGTACACGCATTTAGTCTATTGTTGGTTTCAGCCTGCACTGAATACTTCCATTACTGACACGTCTGTTATCACCCCTTCATCTGATTTTTCTTTCTCTGTCGAATTTAATGGTTGTTTGAGGGTAATGTTAAATGTGTCCACCCGAGTTCTAAGTGCCAATTCATGCACGGAGGTTTTCCTTTAGTGATAGAGACCAGGGCTTCGGCCCATGTCTTTACACTGGCGGCTAAGTGAAAAACTGAGATATTTCAGAAATTAATTTTCTTACATCCACAGCAAATGTTGAAGATTTTCAGCAGATCAGAACTTGTTTGTAGCAAGGGAAACATAGTTGATGATTTGGACAGATGAATGATCAGAACTCGAAAATACGATATATTTTGTGAGTCTATCAAAAAACTGGAGATTAAGGAACAGAAGCAAATGTCAGTGATATGCGAAATGCAGAAGTGATTAAACGGAAAGGGATCCCATCATGAAGGCAAAAGAAACGTTATACCATAAAGGAAATGAATCTCCCATTACAACGGGACACGTAAAATTATGTTGCATGGAAGTGAGATGCAAAACGTATTTGGATGGGAATAGAAGGTTCATGGTGTGCAAATAATGTCAGAGGCCATTGGAAACTCTGAACTGAATGGAAGTGGTGGTGGATGTTATTGCCGACAGTTAATTGCTGAACGCTTGGTAAGGAACGTTCATTATGATCAGTGAATACGATGGAACAATTTGAAAAAATATAAACAAACAGCAATTTCAACTTCAAATATCAATTGTGATTCTGAATAAAGAGGAAGAAAAGAAGTGCTGCGATTCCACATGAGGGTATGGTGAGAAATGCAGGGAAAATTAGCGGAGATTGCATACTGAGTCATGTTGTCATGGAAGCAAATTTATCTTCTGAATACCGAGTGGAAACGACAGCAAAGTTGTCCAATAGTGTCAGCAAGCAAACTGTTCCTGAAGAGGAGAAAGATGAATAACTGGTAGACTTGCAGAGAAACTTAACTGACTCAACAAAAAAGGCACTCCCTTCCATTCCCACGGCACCTTTCTGAGCAACATGCTATGTTGTACTGCACATCTTCCCAGAAGGACACCACAAATTCGTCCTGGAAGAAACACTAATTATGTTTTGATTCTTTAAATCTGGCGTCGTCATAGAGTCAAATAGCACTGTGCCGCTGAAACAGGCCCTTCGGCCCACCTAGTCCATGCCGCCTGATATTCTGCCTAGTTCCATCTACCTGCACATGCACCACATCCCCTCAAACCCCTTCTATCCATGTACCTATCCAAACTTCTCTGAATGTTACAATTGAACCCCCATCTACTACTTCCGCTGGCAGGTCGTTCCACACTCGCACCGCTTTCTGAGTGAAGAAGTTTCCCTTAAGATTTACCTTAAATGTTTCACCTTTCACCCTAAACCTATGACCTCCAGTTCTAGTCTCACCCAAGCTTAGGGGGGAAAGCCTGAATGCATTCACCTCACCTAGTCCCCCTATAATTTTGTATACCTTCGGTGAAGTCGCTATATCTTTCTGAATTCCTACTCAACTCAACTTCATATACCTTTTCAAGGGAAGCTGAATGCAATGTTGAAGAACAGAACCTCATGTTGCAATCGAACACATTGTAAAGTCCAACGTCTTTAGAGCTTGTCATTCGTTTTACACCCCAGAGAGTATCCGTTGCACTTTGATTTGTATATTATTTATCCTTTCCTGGCTTCTATCCTATGTTCTTTCCACATCGAATCCTATCGCTCCCAAACTTTGCAAGTTAAACTATTTCTAGCTCTTGTCTTTCGAGTAATGGCACTAGTTGATTGATCAATGCAAGTTTACTCATGTTTTTCTACTTGCTGAGATACTGGTCGTTTTCAGCATTTCAAATGTTGCTTATATTCACAATTCTATGCAATCGTACGAAGTCACGTTAACTAAGGTGGATTTGAAACTGTGCACTTTAGCATGTCACGGTTATGGTTTTTGGTATTTTGCCGTCGAGTTTCAAAAATTGCAGACTGTGCACATGGCCGCCAAGAGAAACAGATTTAATTTATTTGCCCTCTCCACCAATGAAAAAATATATGCCGCCATCAATACCATTTTTGAAATATTTTTAAAATATTTACTATTTTATAACCCTTATTTTTATAATTGTTCTTTGTGCATGATAAATATATTTGCTTTATCGATAAATGCAACGCAATACGAGTTTCGTTCTAATGTAACAGTGTGACCGTATGGACAAGGAGTTCGCTGATATTTGTCTAATTAATCTCAGAAGGACAGCTGAGTTCTAGTCGGCTAGCTACTATTGTCACTCCTCATTTGATTGAAATAATGTGAAAATTGCGTGCATATGCTGTTTATTGATGTTAGCCATTGACTTCTGTTGTAAGCATCACTTTATGCTGGTTTTAAAAAGGATGACACCTTATTGGAACTTAGATAGTATTAAGTTATCTGTGAAATTTGATAAATTTATTTTATTGCAATGGCATGAAATTCATTAACTCTATTCGCTTTCCACCCGAAGCAGAATTTTAAAGGGATAACTCAACTTTCCTCTTCACTAACATGAAAATGATCCCAATGCATTTAACAAGGTAAAAGACGATACCGGCCGTGAAAATTCAACATCCTGTTTACGCAGATGATGCACTGACCTACTAAATATTTTCCTCATTATCTTTTGTGTTTGGTAGCAGTGGTCTACCTTCGCTTAATAGTTTAAATTCCAGCATATAGCTGATAATGGGAGATCCCTTATAATAATTTAATATGATCTTTCTCATTCGATATTTTATTACACATATGAAATGTGTAAATTCAATGTATGTCTTCTACACTATGAATAAGCTTTACAATAACTTCTACAATGCTAACCAAATTGGATTCTTATTTTTTATTTAACTATCCAAAAGGAATGCTGATGTTTACTGCGACTTATGGCCAATTGAAATTCTGACTGACACATCAATTTGAAGAGAAACGAATTGAAGCTTTAGTTTGACGGTTTATTAGCCGATTTTTTTCTTTCACAAACACCATATATTTTTTCTTCATGTACAATGTAAAGTAATGGCGACCTGTCACTGACATGATTAATATGGTCATGAACTTCCGTTTTATAAAGGATTTCCTTCGATTGATAGAATACATGGCTCTCGACAGTACACCTGAGGAAGCTATCGGTTACTCCTTCTGAACATCTATCGAATAATGTAACGATAAACAATCTCTCAATTACCTGACACGTTTGTACATCATTTATTTTCCTAGTACCAACTATACCGAGAGTACGTGATAGAAATTCAAAGGGGGCAGTGGTAGACAACAGCGTTGCTACCTTGAGCTGTGGTGTTGCACTTTGCACAAATTTATGCTGATTTTGTCCATGCATTTCAAAACAAAACCGTCCTATAATGATGCGAAACTACCCAGTTTGCAGAACAATGAGAAAAGATATTTCTGAGTAGGCTTCACTGTATCTTCTTCAGCATTTGAAAATTCTTACTTCGCCTTAACATACGAATTCACAGTGTAAATCAATATACAGAAGAACAGAAAATTCAGTTGTACGTGAATGTATGTTCTGCATTTCAACATACTACGAAGACAATAGTTCCTCTTGCTAAAAGCCTGGAGAAAATAATCCCTTGAAAGCTAATCTTGGTGGGCTATATATTAATGTTCCGATTTTCTTCAATTCCTACCTCTGTTATTATCACCCAATTTTTCCTCTGTTGTGGAAAATAAAAGTATGTTTGAAGTATATTGTCACTTAGTTGTTATGGTTCAGCAATAGTAATCGGTATAGGATTTGATTTCCCCTTTTCATGGGAAGAAGTTTGACTTTATTTTTTGAAATTAAACTTGCAGGTGCAAATTGGCAGCTGTAGAGCATAATATCATTGCGTTTTTGTGATATTCACAACCCATACCTTTTCCAGTTAAGGCAAAACATATCAAAATCACTGAACTAGACAGAGATAGTTTGTGTGCGCACGAACTCACATACAAACACACATACACACATACGCATCCGTTCACACATTCACACACATGCACAAAAACAAGTACACATAATCAGCAATGCGTGAATGTGTGTGTGTGATTCCAAACAGTTCCCTCGCCAGCTGCTACTTGATGAAGAGGATACATGCCGGAAAATGCAGAAGACAGGCAAAACGTTCATTTAAAAATAGACAGATAAACTATAGATGTCACTAATTATAAAGAAAGTGAGCGATAATGAAGACTGGCTACTTAAATACGTTATGAGATTAATGGAAAAAGAAAGCTTTGGCGGGCATAAAACTGATAACCTATTCGGCAGCAAAATCACACACACTGCACAGTGGAAACTACGATGAAAATGAAATGGGGAACCAAGTCATTGACTACTTTTAAAATGATCATGCTATGTGGTTTTTCTGCATTTTTGATGGAGCTAAAATAATCGAACGTCTGATAATATGTTTGTTGCGACCATACAGGAGTCAAAACTCTACGTGTCACAACTGCTTTAAAACTGTTTTAAAGGAAATCATAACTTGTATTTACAGTGGATAATATGTTTGGTCAGTAGGCAATAGCAAAGAGCCACAATTATAATTCATACAATGAGCGTCTGATTCGGGGGGTGGGGGGGGGGGTGCGGTTGGGTAATAGTTCCGCAGGGACAAACCGATGAAACCAGAATAAAATATACCAAGTATGAATCTTCACGTAACTGTAACTTGATTAAAGGCTGTAGGGAGATGTATTCTGTACATCATTAAAATACACCTGTGAGGAGAACAGACTATTTCTTTTCAGCTCAATCTGACTGTCAAACTATGGTAACGAACGTGATCGGATATGTAGAAACTGAAGTTGTTGATACCTACTTCATTTTACCTAATATAAAGGCATATCATGCTTCAACCTACTGGGAGTACTAATCTGGACGTGATTATAATATCTGAACGACCTTGGGAAAGTTAATGGATCAATATTTTAATTTTTAGATTTCACCCATTCGGTAGTTTCCAAGAAGTTTGTAATTGTGTGGAGGAAAAGCATATATACATGTTAACATTTTTATACGTGAACTTACAGGCACATGCACATTCCACAACTTAATGCTCCTAAAGATCTTCAGTTTAACGAGAGCACCTACTTTTTCATCTTCAACATATTATCTGGATATGAAGAAATCACATGTTTATTAAAAGGAAATAAGAATCGCTGATTAGCGAAAACACCTGCGTTTCTCAGACTATCTCTCAGTTTTCCGATTTCTGAAAAAGAGAGAAAATTGTTTAATTCGTTTTATCAGTTAACGTTCTGCAATGTCACTGTTTAAGAGCATAAAGTGAAATATAAATAATCGGTTGTCAATGACATTTTGAAATTGACGATACCTTCAGTATGATCATCAACAGTGATTTAATATGCATTAAAATATTGTGCATTTCATCACTAAATACCATACAAAAGTAATTACGTAATATTCTCAATTTTCTCTTCTTCTAAATTTACTCAATATTCTCTGTTTCTCTAAATTTTGAATGGCAACTAAAAGCAATATTTGAATTATGCATCGGATTAGAGCTTGGTCTTCCTGAGTTTAATATTATCAAATAAAATGAGAAACAATACAGACTACTACAAGGAGAGGGCATTTCAGGGTATTGGTTGTGAGTACCTCTGTCTTTATCTCTGAGTTCATCTTCGGCTGTAATGAAATATGAGATATACTAGTTACATGCGGAAGTTGATTCCGTGGCAAACAACAATAGAGCAATCAAAATTGTGAAACATTTTTGGTCGCAGAAAATTCACGAGTAAAGCAACATTCGCATAGATTTGCGATATTACCGATCAATGCATCCGAATTTTGATAGGATGTTATATTTGTATTCAAGAACAAAATAATTTCATTTTCGGGAAAGGAAAAGTTTGTTGATTGCCATTTAGAAAAAAAACTTGCATTAGCGTTTACTAAGGTAATGTAGTTAAGATGAAAATGTACGTTTAGTTTATTAAAAGCATCACGTGTTTGCAATCAAAGTTCCATCGAAAAATAAATTGCTATTTATCGAAATATTCAAATGATTTCTTGGTTACCTCTCTGTCCCCTATCTCCCCCGTCATCTCTTCTCGCTTTATGATGACGTGTATCATTAAAATATTCCATTTTTCGAGAAAATACGAAAATTATTTTAAGATTAAATATTTGTATTCAGACTATTCTTATCATCAGTACATTCTCCTAATTAGGACTTCATATCTACTAATACGTATATTTCTACTCATTATCTTCAAACTTTACTCCAATTATATCTCCATTAATTATTCTTGCAATTATTTTCTTACATATATACAACATGGAGAGAACGCTTATATAGAGGAGATAAAAATGTGAAGTATCCTATTTAAATTCATAGCATTGCATGAAATTTATATTATTTGGTTATCGTTAGCTGTTTTATAAGGCACAGGTGAATGCATCTCTGCATTATTTTGTTATATTTCTACAGGTTTGTTAAATATCCATTCATATCTTAATTTTTATGTTCATTTTTTATGTTTTCTTGGGGAGTATCACAGAATTCCTTTGTCTGTTTCATGGGATAGTTAATAAACTTTAGGGAGTGCATTAATTAGTTTCATGGCCACTTGCGTCATCCGCTCATAACCAGAAGTGGAACACCAAAATCAGCCATGCTTCTACTTTTTCTATACCACCGTACCACGATAAGAATTTATGAGCTTTTATCTTGCATCCCATGAATGCATCATCTCTATTTTGAACTGTTTGGGTAAGTGTTTCTATATTTCAGTTTACATTCTTGGTTAATTTGGCCTGGTTTTCTCTATTTCTTTTAAATCTTTTTTTCGACCTACTTTCTAATATACCCTTTTTGTTTTTGTCACCCTTTTTGTTATTATCTACACGCTTAGTTTAAAAATCATTGAAATTCCTCTTCCCGCGGTGCTAATGGGAGTTTTATTCCATTCCTTTCATTTTCTACAATAAAAGGAATTCATTTTATCGCATCATCAGTGCAGACATTTGACTAATTTGGACATAGTGATATCATGGCTTGAGTAAGATTATAAACATTGCCACGCTGAATGTCCTGCTTATTATATTGGAGATGTTCTTTGCAATTCCTGGCCATGGCGGTCTCGATATTCTTTCATGTATCATGAATTTTGAATATCAGTTATATAATCATCAGTATTCTTCTCATTTCACAAGTAAATTTCCACTGATCAAAGTTCCGAAGTACAATTCTACCCAGCTTAAAAAAAAAGTTTCTACTTATTCTTTACATTTGACTGCAATCTGTGCCTGACTGTCGTTGTTCGTATTCTGGTGTTTTTCTCAGAATCTTTCTCAATCATTACTGAAAAAAAATCAGTGCACACTGTACCTGCAGATTTCGAATATTGCCTGCATACCTTTCTGCTTCCTTTATATCCCCCAGCCCCCCGATCTGCAATTGACACAAACTTCCTCTTGCATTATGAGAAACTGCGGAATTTTTGCAACTGTAAAAGGATTAACTTTTATCAATTTATTTTTGCCGATTACGTTTTCTGTGGGTGCCTATGAATGGAATCAGATTAACTCCCGAATAAATCTGCTCGTGTACTTTCTTTTGTCATGTCTGAATATTTTACAACAAAGGTTTTGGAAAGAAGAGGCAAGGTTTACATTCATCAACATGCAAAAATGGTACATTTGCTGTACATATAATTCATCTGTCATCGTTTGTATTGAAACATGATCAATTTGATATGTTCATTCAGATTCACCAAAACGAGTGGATCTGAATGAACATATCAAATTGATCATTAACTCACTAAAATTCATTAATTCACTAAATTTAAATGTCTGTGGGATATGTGTATGACCTTGGAGCACTCGCATAAACTCTATATTAATGGGCTGGAATATGAAATCGCTGCGAATTTAAAGAATAAAGGTCTCGATTAATATTTAGTCGCATCGGAAGCTGGAGCCTTTCTATTTCCATCCTCTTCTGCTTTCATGTCAATTCGAGGGACTCTCTGGCGTACATTTTATGGAAAGTAATCAAGCTGGTTCTGCCGCCAGTCAGATTAAAGTACTCATGTCTCTAGAATCGCAAGAAGCAGAGATTTTTGTCAACAGTTTAAAACTTGAGTTGCTCAAATAATAATAATTAAGAAAAATGAATTATCACCAATGTATCATAAAGGAAAAATAAATCTCATTATGAATAATTAATGTGAATAGCATTTAACGGTCGCCAGATTCTATGATTAAAGTAGTACGCCAAAATGAACTGTCATTAGGTCACGTTACCTAGCCGCTGTAAATATGCAGTTGTGTATCAGTATAAAATATTGCAGGTTTCATACTAGCAAGACTAAGGTTTTATGAATAGCAGGGTAACATAAGATATCACATTTTTGCGATTTCGAATCAATCCCAATGAGAATGTTGCAAACAACAGCTCTGAATGGTGTGAAATTTACGAAATTTTCCACTACGTAAAGCGAAAGCGTTGCCATTGCCACTGCTAAAGAACAAAGAAAAAGAAATACTGAGCTGCATTAAACTGAGTTGCACAAAATATAGTCGTATAACAATGAAAACGTGAATGGAAGATATCCGTCTAAATTTATTCCTTCATTGCATGCATGGGATATTGAAATGTTGCTATTCATTGAGAATGAGTTGCTGCAAGAGATCGTACCATTATTTGCATTTTGAAATGCATATGCTTATACTAACAATCAGTCGAAATTAAGAGTGGCAGGAAATCATTCGAATCATACTCCAAATACATAACTTGTTGCTCAGTTCATAACTTTCTTTATTTCATACCTTTCCTTGCAGAATATAGTTTGTCTTCTGTTATTGATAAAACAGCAAAGTTTTGAAATATGTTGTGAGCTATTTGTTATGACATCGGAAACAATCCTTACAACTGGCAGCCTATTTTCAATTCCTTGAAATGCAAATGTTTTCCTTCACCGTTTATATTCTCTTTCTTTCAAACAACTTGGAAATATGAGAGACACTACCACAGCCACAAGATAATATTTACAATAAAAGATTAAAAAGAAAGCAGTCGAAATTTGACAGAACATCGAGCAGTCTGTGATGATTTCCGGGAATTTAGAAGGTTAATCTCGCGGAATTATGATTCAACAGCAGATCTGTGATAGACAAAATTGTGGTTTAAATGTTCACGGATGGGCAGCTGCAGTGAAGGATGACTGAGAGCGGTGAAAATGGGACGCAATGGCAGGCGAAGTTACTACCCTGGACGGCAGCTGCGAGCTCTGTGGGCTGTGCGTGAAAAGAATGTGGACCATGGCGTTAGCGTGTGAGACTGTTTCCGGCTGGTCCGAGCTGAGAAATGTCCAAGGCCGAAGAGAAACTTTGCATGTTGAAATCTTGCCACCTCATCGATTGCTTCCTACAAATCTTAATACATTGTATTTACTTCTTCTCTGCTTATTTTAATCTTCAAAAATATTCGTATGACTTCGTCACACATGATTTCATTTCGTAAAACAACGATAGCTCTACTTGACGATATTATGATATTCCAAATATCTTTGTTATTACTTCCTTGGGATTGCATTATGTAGATCTCGGTCTAACTGAGTTGTTGTTTCTGTCACTCTCGTTTCTTCACTGGCCTATTCCCTCGCATGCTAATGATCCTTAATTAAATAAGCATGTTCTTCAATTCTAGGCTTGATCTGGTCAAGGAAAGATCAGAGAGGCAATTTCACAAAACTTTGCTGAGGAAATCCTGAAAGAGCGGTCCAACCACCAAAAGTTGTAACAGACAGAGCGAACGGACCCCATAAGCCTAATTTTACTTTCCCGTAAGGATTGTTCCTTGGCGATTCCCTCTGCAGATAGTCAGCTGTCACTGTCAGGAGGATTTAACTCTTAGGCGTGACAGCGTATCCACAGGTTTGGCTACCCCAGAGGATAATAAAATTCACAGTGGAAGAACAGAAAGACGATTTGAATGTAATGCAAAGGGAATAGATTAAAATATGGTGATATAGGGGAGATGCTGGTGTCATAAAGGTTTTGAAGGTGAAAGAAGCTGTAAACACGAAGCAGTTTACCACGAGATAGGTGAAAAATCAAGCAATAGAATGGATTGAATATGTGAACCTTAATGAAAGCCTGGAGAATTTAATGTTTTGTACGTCGAATAAATGAGGTTATTTCAATAGAAGTAACTGTGCATTGTCATTGACTTTAATGAAAATAGAAATTCTTTGATATGGAAGTGCGCTGCCCAATCATTTCCAATGTTTTTATGCCATCGCAGTATGATAACGTTTACTTCCTTAGCTGAATAGGATAAGTGCAAATTGCTTATTACTCGAGTTAAACAATATTGGCTGCGTTTTTGATAATCCACCTGCGTATTTCGCCCTGTCGTTTGCTCTTTCTATTTCTGTAATAAAGAAAAAAACAGAACACCCACATTGAGTTCGAATCGCTATGTCCCAAATTTCCATATGAGCTAAGGCCAAGTGTTGCAGGCCAATGACATGTCAGTATATCGTCATGCCGACTCTAAAAACACAATTCGAGGAATATAAGTAGCCTTATAATGCTCTATCAATTCAATGTCATCTTTGCTGGGCAATTACGTAGGTGCGCAATGGCATGAAATAGTTTCATTACTTGTTTTGCACTGTCATATAAAGTCCATATTTCTTGCTGGTGCAGGGCACATAGGATATAACAATAAAAACTAATGTTTGATGTCCTACTCGTTCACCTGTCTTAAAATGGAGGATATTTCTGACATGCTTCCGTTATTGGTGTTGAGTTGAACACACATTATCGGCCAGGTATTACCTTTAAAACCCAATTACATTCAATTGCCCTTGGTTCAGTTTTAGCAAGCTTGCGATGCGTAACAATAACATGGATATTATTTGATGAGTTTATTCTGCACTTTAAGTCGTAATATTTGCATTTTCCACTTTATTGTTGGCATTGACTGACGTAGATGTGGCAACTTTGGGGGCTCCATGCAGGAATGAAAGTCTGAAGATTGTGGCATCTGTTGTTTTCCTGACTGTGCTTCCACGTTGTACTGATCACAGATAGAGTAAGTGAATAGGAAGTTGTAGCAATTATCGTCAGACATATTTAGTTTGTTAGCTTATTAATATCGGTGAAGGTTTAGACGTTTGGAATATTTTGAACCTTTCTGAATGTCCAAAGCACTGAACATTTCCATTTTGACAGTTAGCTAAGCTAGGACCTGAATATGCTCTTACCTTCAATTATTTGTTTTTCTTTTTAACTGGCTTAAAGCTAGCCACACGAGTTATAACGATCTTTCGAACATAAGCTCCAGTTTGAGAAACCACCTTAGATATATTCAAACTTTTCTCATTTCAGCGTCCAACATTAGCAAATCGCCGCCCAAGTCCGCACATAATTACCTCGGTCTTTCTCTCTCGCTTCGTCTTCTGTTGTGACATAAAACAGAAATGGCATTATGATTTGTGGATTTGATTTCGTTTTCCAGATAGGAAAATATTAACTGGATTAACTGGTGAATGTGATTTTACAAAAGGAAAAAGTAAATACATTTGGGATGTTGATACTTGCAGAAATATATAAATGTTCTACTTTCAGAATCAAAGTAAACAGATAAATTTATGAATAAAGTGCTCTGGGCGAAACCGCGAAGGCTGTCAATTCAGCTTATATACGAGAAACCAAAAAAGATTCCAGTGAAAAGATTACGAGACTGAGCTGTTTTTGCGTTTCAAGTCTGTCCCTCGCAGCTGAAGGAGTCTGTTGCAAGCCATAAGAAATTGTGTTTTCGTCGACTCTTTGCAGATATGTTTCTTATAATGTTGATGTGCACCCGAAAGGACTTGATTAGAGAATAAACTTCCAAGTTGGAGGCTGCTGTGAATGCACGATGGGGGAACTACAGAATCAGGCGAATTGCAAATAAATCGAATGGTTCAACGTACATATTTGTTAAGAATAATAATGAGGTGGAAAGAAACGGCGTTTTAAATGCATAAAACAACCGACACCAGCAAGGATATATTTTAATGCGCCGAATTAATTAAAACATACGTGAATAGATTGTCTAAATGTTGCTCAGCTGCCATAGGATGCTATTTGTTTATGAAAGATCAAAGGACTTCTCAAGCTTCATATTTCGGAACGATGCCATTGACCATGGAGGGAGGGGACAAAAGAAAAATGTACCATCCTTGCATGGAATATTCGTGGATGGTTACACTGTTATTACTGAACGTTTGAAACGTTACTGAAACAATGAATTGACGTTTTGCACAGCTCCTCCTGCAGTCTAACTTATGTAACAGTTTTTCAAAGATAACGGGCTGCACATGTATTCCAACATTTCGCAATCGGTTACTTCATGCGCGTGCGTGTGTGTGTAGATTATGTGGAGGACAGAAAAGGGATATAGAATCGTAAATGTCTGCACCAGTACAATGCAGTAGAGGATATGAATCGAATGGATAGTTACATACGTCACAGGCAGTGTGAATGGAAAGCATTACCAAATGGCAAGAAGCATGTAAGATACATCAGAAAAATGAAGAACCAAACATAACGACGAATAAATCGAACCAAGCTGTAAAAATTAGGAATAGCGTGAAAGTAAGAAAGTAAACAGTGGAGAACCATAATTAACCTAGGTTCGTGTGAATTTGCACAAATACAAGAATTGATACTAAGTTAGCTGAGTAGCTGGTACAGAGTATAACACTGTTCTAACAGGAAAACTACAAAATTGGCAAGAAACTTGATTGTTCATTCCATTGAAATAAATGCAAATTTAATACCAGTTAGTTGTATTGGAAGTGAGCAAACTACGGTGCTAATTCACAGACACTCAGATAGAACTTAATTTGGTCATAATTTGTATCACCACGAAGTCTGGTTAAATAAGAAGTACGTGCGTCTCTATGAACATTGCATGCGTAAAGTCGCTATGAGGTTTCCACTAAATCCTTACTGGCTCTTTGTAGATCATTTCTCAAATTCTCTATTTCTAGAAGTTAGTATAAAATATTGCATCAGTTAAAGACAAAAAGTGACATAGGTGAATTTGAAATAAACCACCGTCTCTCTCTCTCTTTCTCTCTCTCTGTCCCCGCTCTCTCTGTCTCACACACACATACAGACACACACACACACACACACACACACATACACACACACACACACACACACACACACACACACACACGTATTTATTGAATAAATTTCGACTCAACAAATCATCGGTGAGGTTGCGTTTTTACTGTTTAACAGAATTGTATCCACGGACTGATAACATATAAGTTTTTTTTTGTTGACGTACATATCTGGTAATTTAAATAATTATGCCAGGATAAAAACACGGACTTTGCTGATGATTTACCTGCATTATTTTGAATCAAACTTTTCCCTGTAATGTAATTACAAAACATGTTCCAATAACGTTTATTATATAGAAATTAAAAACTCGATAATAAGAATCTAATATTATGCTGTTAGAAAATAATTTGGTGATATTAGCCATATAGACTGCAAATGTAGAAGGCAAAGGGTGCCACTTTTTCTGAACAAAATGAAGGCATCCCGCTCTGAATTACTTCACAAAATGTTTAATGTTTCTGTTCCGTGTTGGAATCATATGGAATGTCAAATGTACACGAACACTTCTGTAAATAATGCATTAAAATATAAAGCCCTTCTGTATTTTCATAAAGATATGTGTCTGTGTGTGCGCGCGCTGTAATATAAATAATGAACAAATGCTTTTCTTCTGCATTTAATGATTCATATTTTACAGTCAGTTTTATAATAAAAAAAGTCCGCTGACCTTGACAAAACCCAGACCAGCATGAGGTTACCTCTTGTGGGAATATTCCCTTTACTCACGTCAATTGTTATAAAGGATATGTGAACGGGACCTCTGGTGTCAATTCGCAGTGATGTGATCAAGTAAGCTGAGCAGTCAAGAACGTTCAAAATGAATATTGCTATTTTCAATTAAGTTTTAACTATTTTGCCAAGAAAGAAATAATTTTAGTACATATCCGCGAGATTGAGAGAGAAACAACGAATTATAACGGGACTTTAGAAAAGAAGTCACAACATTCGGAAGTATTTTTAAGATTTCAACTAATTGAATGAATATATAAGAACAAAAGCTTCCCCCGCCATTTGATATGATCATGCATCCAACCTGCACAACACTCAGAAGTGGATAAGTCCGGAGGATCGACGCCCTCAACTAGAAGAACTTCCTACGCACGTCAGTTTTATATGATAACCAACCAATCTTGTAAACCTCGTTCGAGATTCCCCACTAGTGGAAACACCTCTACGTCTATAATTTCAACACACCCCCCCCCCCACCCCCCGAAGATAGGATATGTTTCAAAATACTATGTTAATGTATTTGAGGCACAGCTGCTTAAGCAGGAATTATGGCTTTGTATGCCATAAAATACGCTTTTCTATCTCAATGATTGTTTCTGTATATCGTTTTTAAACAGACGGAATAGAATTTCGTATAAAACCGCTGACTGTACCAGAGAATGCTGCGACAGTACACCACGGAGAGGATCATGGAATCGATAACAATTTCACAATCTGAGTTTTTTAACTGCGCACAGGCAGCAGGTTGCTGTCTGGCTTCCTGTGTTGTCTTATTGAAATACTACAACTTCATCATTTCCATGCGAAATAGTGGCGTGCATAAAAGCTAGTTTTGCAATGAAACAAGTTGATATTGTACATACTGATAAATAATTGTGAAGCAATAATTGAAGGTACAAATAACAATAACAGTTGTGTCGATGTTTTGTTATTATATGATATTACCTGTGTCGATTGTTCCTTTGTTTAATCCAAGGGAAAAAAAAAACAGAGATCAGATGTGAATTTCACAACCAACATTTCCAAAAAAAATCCAAATATTTCATTCAAATTAATAGAAACCGGTTGAGGTAAAACAATATGTGAATGGTAATATTGAGGCGCATTTAGCAGTTAGAAAGAAAGATGGTATACAATGGCGTAACACACAAAACGCTGCAGGAACTCAGCAGGTCAGACAGCATCTATGGAAGGAAATGCACAGTCGAAATTTTGTGTCGGGCCCCTTCATCCAATCCAGTGTATTATGCCTAAACAAGGGAGACTATAACGGGATGAAGGAGGACTATATCGCAGTTAAGATCAAGGACAGTAAGGGCGGGGAGAACCAGCCTTTGATAACTAAGGAAATAAGAGAAGGCATAAAGCTAAAACCTCATGCATACAAAGTCGCCAAGGGTCGTGGGAAACTGGAAGACTGTGGAAATTGTAAAAAGCAACAAAGAACCACAAAGCAAGCAATAAGGAAATGGAAGATATATTATGAAAGTAAACTAGCACAACATATAAAAACAGATAGCAAAAATTTTATAATTATATTAAGCGGAAAAGGAAGGCTAAAGTGAACGGATGTCCCTTGGAAGATGAGAAGGTGGAATTAATATTAGGTAATAGCAGAGGCCTTTAGCAACTAATTTCTGTCGATCTTCATGGAGGAGGATACGTCTAACTTGCCAAAGAGAGTTGCGATGCGAGGCGAGGACCTCGATTCAATCGCTGTCACGAAAGAGGTAGTGATGAGCAAACTAGTGGGTCAAAAGGTAGACAGGTCCCCGGGTCCTGATGGGATGCATCCCAGGGTACTGAAAGAAATGGCAGAGGTTATAGTAATGGTGTTTTTGATAATTTACCAAGTTTCTGTGGACTCTGGGCAGGTCCCGGAGGATTGGAAGACAGTGAATCTCACGCCACTATTTAAAAAGAGAATGTAGGCAAAAGACAGGTAACTATAGGCCATTTAACTGAGTGTCTGTAGTCGGGACAATGATTGAAGCTATAATTAAGAAAGAAATAGCAAGGTATCTGGACAGAAGTGCTTCTATCAGGCAGACACAGGATGGATTCGGGAAGGGCAGGTCCTGTTTGACAAAGTTACTGGAGTTCCTTGAGGATATAATGATCGCAGTAGATAGAGGGAACAGGTGGATGTTGTATACTTAGATTTACGGAAGGCATTTGATAAGGTGCCGTATAAAACACTTGTCCATAAGATAGGAATACGTGGAGTTGGGGGTAATGTATTAGCATGGATAGAGGATTGGTTAACCAATAGAAGGCAGAGAGTTGGGATAAATAGATGTTTCTCTGGTTGGTAATCAGTGGTCAGCGGTGTGTCGCAGGGGTCAGTGTTGGGCACGCAACTGTTTCTGATATACATTAACGTTTAGGAAGAGCGGACTGAGTGTAGCTTATCTAAATTTGCTGATGACACTGAATTGAGTGGAATAGGCAAATAGTGCAAAGGAAGCAGAAAGTCTGCAGGAAGATATAGATAGGTTAAGTGAGTGGGCAAGGGTCTGGCAGATGGAGTACAATGTTGGTAAATGCGAAGTCATCCATTTTGGAAGGAATATAGAAGTTCATATTATTTAAATGGTCAAAGATTGCAGCATGCTGTTGTGCAAAGGGACTTGGTAGTGCTTGTGCACGAATCGCAAATAGTTGGTTTATAGCTGCACGGGTTATCAAGAAGGCAAGTTGAACGTTACCTTCATTGCGACAGGGGTTGAATTTAAGAGCAGGGAGGTTATGCTGCAAATGTACAGGGTATTGGTGAGGCCTCACCTGGATTTCTGTGCGCAATCCTCGTCTCCTTACTTGAGGAAAGTCGGAGGCGGTGCAGAGGAGGTTCACCAGGTTGACTCCGGAGATGAGGGGGTTAGCCTATGAGGGAGAGATTGAGTCGCCTGGGACTATATTCGCTAGAATTCAGAAGAATGAGAGGAGATCTTATAGAAACATAGAAACTTATGAAAGGGATAGGTAAGATAAGGCAGGAAGGTTGGTTCCACTGGTAGTTAAGACTAGAACTAGGGGACATAGCCTCAATATTCGGGTGAGCAGATGTAGGATGGAGATGAGGAGGAACTTCTTTTCCCGGAGAGTAGCGAATTTTTGCATAGTAATTGAATTAAAGGTTATGGGGGAAAGGCAGGTTGGTGGAGATGAGTCCACGGCCAGATCAGCCTTGATCTTATTGAATGCCGGAGTAGGATCTACTACGTAAAATTAAATCTACATGTTAGCATTTTTCCATTATGATGTTGTAAGATAATTGAGGGAGCGTGAGATCAGAATAACATACCAAAACAACAGAAAAAGACGAAATGCGAAGCTTTTAGACATATTAAATAGAAACAGTTCTTTCATGGATATAAACGGCTAAAAACAACGTTCAAAAACACTATGATGCTGGAGGAACTCAGCAGACCAGGTCGCATCCGTGGACAAAAGCAGGCGGTCAACGTTTCGGGTCAGGACCATTCTTCAGGAATAACTCTATGACGCTGGAGGAACTCAGCAGGCCAACGCTACATTGCTGGAGGAACTCAGCCGGCTAACATCTATATTCCAGCATCTGCTGTCCTTTGCTTCTCTAAAAACAACGTTAGTTTTATCGTATTTCCCTAAATAAACGCGTATTCCCTGGTTATCCAACAACGACCAACACATCTTTCCAATTTTGTCTTCCAAGATGCATCGACATCTGAATAATAACTTCAGCATCATTAGTTAATGAGATTTTAGGGGAAAGTTGTTAAGTCCGAATTTCAATCCATAATTCTACAATGCACCAATTGAAACAACCACCTTGGTGACGTGTGCAAATAACACTGAGACGTTTCTAAGATGGCAGTGAGAAACTTCAGGACATTGGCCTCATCAGCAGTAATAACTGGCAAGGCACCTTTAAAGCACCAACACTTCAATTATTAATGGAATTTTAATGATGTCTCATAACGGCAACTGCCTCAGTGTTTTGTCTAATACTGTCCTTTCAAATAGCACTGGGTGATATCTAAAGCAATATATCAGACGATAGCTTGCATAAGGAGTCATCCTGACACATGCTATACTCGTCCTCCTCCAGAAGGTGCAAGGGGGTATAACAGTACATTTCACAGAAGTCCACTTTTAGCGCTGTCCTCAAATAAATTGAATCCATCTTTATACTCACGATGGATCCGATAATATTTTAAGGGTAATAGATATGCAATTTTCCATCCAATTTTCCCACACATGGACGTGTATTTCCTCCATTATCCCCATGCAGAGAAAAGAAAAAGGACATAATTCACTGGAAACCTAGCTTCAAACTTTTTAATGTATATTCTTAAAATATACTATTGTTGCAATAATATTTAATGGCAGAGTACTCACGATATTTTGAGAATACAAAATTGTATATACTGCTCTAACAACTATCCACAGGGCTGCCCCCAGAACACACTGCGCAAAAGATGCATTTCACTGTATGTTTCGATGAACCTGTGACTAATAAAGATACCTTAGCTTATCTTATCCACCTATTTCATTATATGCGATATTACAGCCAGTTTAATGAAGCAAGTAGACTTATTAATTCGAAAGAAATAAACTCGTTGCCAATAATTCGATGCTTGCGGCTCTTACAATGAATTAATACACAGGAAGTGCATGCAATGGTAACTCTGGATGAATGTGAAATAGATTTTCGTGGCCCATAGACAATGCAATTATAAAAAGAACTGGCTGCTATTAGCAGACATTAAATATAGATTTATTAATTTACATGGTGACTTTATCCTGAAAATTTAATGCATATGCCCTGAATGTTCATCAATATTTCCCCTCAGAAAAGCCATGCGAAATCAGCTAATTATTAATCTTGTCTCAATACTTGACAATCAGCCACAAGAAATAATAGAAAATGCAGCAAGAAGGACATAATGCCATGATTTTTTTTCTGTTTTAATGGATGTGATACTGCCACACAATTTTAATTCAATAGAATGGATCAATGTCTTACCACCATTTGAAACCTTTAACTTCAGGATTTCAATCTCTGATAAAAAAGATATTACACTATGTCAGATCATTCCATTGATGTCGCTCGAATACGTGCGACGTAAACTTTTGAAGGATAAATATTTAAATTCTCAGTAAAGGAGTTTTGAGCTTCGACAGAACTAATCATTTCATAGGCCATCCGTTATACACACATTTTCCAAGAGTTATTTTCCCCCCTTTAAGACCATGCACATGGAATCAAGCAGAAACTTCAGCAACAGACATATGGAAATTAATTTTACTCCTTGGACAAACACTTGGTTTCGACAAGCATGAAATTCTATTGCAGGTGTTATGGATCAATTAGCTATGTCACAAAGCACAACAATGTTTTCGTCGTACTCAATATGATGATCAAAATAAACGAGAATGCTTTTTCATGCGACGTGATAAATTTTGGCGAAATTTTATGCGTATTGTAGAATTTATTTTCCTTATCTGATACTGATGTTGACTTGCTATTTAATCAAACAAATTATCTAGTTTCTGTTACAGTATTATCTGTTTACTCTCTATTGCACATTTATTAAAATTCTGTACTTCCTGAAATAAAATGTCTTTAAGAATTTTATGATATTTATTAACAGATCGTTTGTTCAAATTACCTATATCTTTTGCCAGCATCTGTTTCACTGTAAGAATAACAAAATATCGATATCAATGCTCCATTGTTACCTCTGATCTTACCACGGTTAGGGAATCGAAGTAATTGATTGCGTCACGAAAAGGAATTTATTATCGATATGAAAAATATTGAAGTTATTTTAACATCTACGGAAAGGAATGAATAAAGACAATAATTTTCTTCAAAAATATCTGAAATTAACTATCGTTGAACACTGTAATCAAAACTGAGAATGAATCCAGTAAAGTAGACGCGATTAAGCAGCCAGCAACGGTGGCATTATGATTGCCTTTCACCTAGCCATAAATTTTAGACGATATTTTTAAACAAACCATTCTACATGGAATAAAGAATTATGGATAGACCAATAAGGCCCATTGACAGTACGGTGTTTCAAACAATAAGAGATTTGAGTATTCACTGGAAGATTGAGGAGTTAAATACAGAAGCATCAGACAAAACATTAGAATCTACACTACACATTACACAAATGAAAGCAAAAAAATTTACCGACATTGAGGGTGCCATCACAAAAGACTAATGTACTGTCTGATTAGCCCACATTTTATTCTGAGTCAGTACACCTGTGCACCGATGAAGTTAAAGCGTAGAGGCTGAAAATCTATATTACTATTCACGCTACAGTGAGGAGGAAAATCGTCTCCACCCCCA
The DNA here is from genome assembly GCF_009764475.1 of Pristis pectinata. NCBI lineage: Eukaryota > Metazoa > Chordata > Chondrichthyes > Rhinopristiformes > Pristidae > Pristis > Pristis pectinata. Next base: position 8,265,916 of record NC_067438.1, read on the forward strand.
CCCACCACCACGTTGAGTGTGCTTTGAATGAACACACGTAGCAGGTGAGTTTAAGAACACGAATTACTGTGAACTACTTATGAATTTGCCATAGGGCTGACTACTCAAACTGGAAGCTGACAACTTATTCTTCGGAGCGATTTTATAACCCGAGCGAGGTTTAATTTCTTCCCCTTGTCATTTTGCTATATTCAAATAATTTTCCTCCAATATTCTGGAGTCAGGCCACACATGCATCGATCTATTAGTCGGGTACTTAAATGCTCTAAGGCGTGCCTCAACACGGTTATATCGGAACTTGTTTTACGTCAGCCAGGTTGGAAAAAATTTGGATTGTTTTCTCTGGAGCATCGGAGGCTGAGAGGCGACTTGACTGAAGTATTCCAAGCGATGAATCGCATTGTTGTGGGAGATTCTGGGAGTCTTTCTCCAAAGGTGGAAATGTCACAAACTCGAGGACATAGTTTTAAGATGAGAGGGGTAAAATTTAAAGGAGATTTGCGAGGCAATTTTATTTTTACAGAGAGGTAGGTGCCTGGAACGCGCAGTCATTGGAGGTGGTGGAAGCAGATACGATAGTAATATTTAAGAGGCAGTTAGACAGGCACATAAACCGGCGGGCATAGAGGAATACAACCAATGTACAAGCAGATGAGATTTGTTTCAATTGTCATCAGGGTCGCACAGACATTGTCGGTCGAAGGACCTGTTCCTGTCCTGTACTGTTCTATGTTCTTTGTTCTATGACACATAAAACCATTGACTGAAAGAGACGTTAGACTTACCGACGATATTTCTGACGTTCTTATGTCGTTCAATTGTTCGTATTTTATCGCGATTTAATGTTTTGATAACACTACGGGCTATTGTAAAATAACCTTAATTACGGTTTCATTGAACATGACTTCTGGGAAAGAAGAATTTTTTGCCTTTCTTAATTCTTTTGACTATGATTATGGCAATCAAGTAATCATAAACGTTGGTAACAATATCAAAATAAAGCAAACTGCTGGAAACACACGAAAATGTATTGCAAATTATCATTTCCTGGACATGTTAATTCTCATTTTAATGAACACTAATCTCGAAATAAAAGCGTTTATATTATAAATTCAGTACTCACTGCTCTCCGCAATAAGTTTTTCCAAATCTAAAAATGATTGGTGAAAATAAACAAATTAAAACCGAGTTAACTGACAGATCAAGCAGCATGGTAGGCATGCACAGGTACAACTCAATATTGAGGAAGAAAAACAGCATTTTTATGGGTATTTACACACACAATGAACTTTAGGATGATAATGCTCAAATTGAGGAGACAGGTTTTTCCAATTTATTTACGACTTAACAGTTCGAGAGAAATGGAGAACTACTGGGTTGTGAGTCAGGAGTGGTTCAGACCAGACACGCTCCAACCGCAATGTAATTCTACTGAAAGTCAGGACGTCATGAATCTTGGATTGCCAGCGGGTATACCAATTTTATTCCAATTATTGGTTACCTCTTACAGTATATTACAGTTAAAAAGTAGCGTGCATATTTTCGATTCTGGAGAATGATTATTGTTTATTTTATGTTTCCAGAAAGCAGGAAATTATCGGGGCATCTGAGGACATATTTAAGTCAATATGTGCGAAAGATTCTGAGAAAATTATTTACGACAAAATGAAACGCATATAATGTTTTAAACTGGTCAAAAATTTGGATGGGATGGTGCTATCATTGACGTGGAAGAAATTTTCTCTGTGTCGACGCTTGCTGCGATCAAGAATTGTGATCGTTTATACCCCGTATCTGCCAAGCATAAATCTAAAACAAGAACACAAATCTCTTGAAACACTCAGAAGTCCCGCACGAATCTATGGAGAAAGAAACAGAGTCAAGTTTCATGTCAGTGCGACCTCCTCAGCTTCTAGCATTTCCTGGTTCCTTTTTCAGAATTCAAGCATCTGAATTTTTATGCATGAAGTGCCACAAGAATGATTGATCAAATTATTCTAGAACAAACAAAAAGAAAGATTTTACAAGTCGAAATTGCAAAACATCATTAGACTTTGTTTGGGATCATATATTTAAAACAGATTAAGAGAGGAGCCATTCTTAACGTTAGCTAATTGAGAACACTGTCAAGGGCCTTCCACTACAAATGAGAAAAACAAAGAAAATCTTTCTTTTACAGAGGTACCTGAGGTTCCCAAAGGTGTTATGTGTCACTTTAACCCAGAATTCAATACAATGCTTAAGACTTTGCAATGGGTCATACGCTGAAAATACTAAAGCTGGGTGAATGTGTATATCTGTCATCGTGAAAAATAGTGTGCGCCTACAGTGCACAACCCACATTCACAGTACCACTCGTGCTCTGTGTAAACCGCAGATTCATGCAAGGAAAAGCAGTTTGCAGTTCGCTCAGCGGAAAAATATAATCGTCATGCCTCAACTATAGAGGCATGGGGCAGGGTAGTCGACAGAACAGGCGACCAGCATGAAGATGTACTGAGTTTGAAATCGACCCTTGGTTCAACAATTGGCGTCTGGGCCACAAAGAAACGCAAATGGAAGCGCACTTCGAAGATACATCACATTTATTTTGAATAACATAGATTATATTTTAAAATGCCTTTTCGATGTTTTAGAAGTGTGAAACAATGAAAAGCGAATTAGACAATTACATTGAATTAAAAGTTGATGACAAATTAATTTGTACTTTTTGCTATCCCTACTGCCCGTCTTCTCCATCACAATGTCTTGATCAGCTAGGCTTTACTCAACTTAATCAGGTCCACCTCGTTTCAAACAGGGTCCCTAACATTCGAGACTTCTGCATCATTGAAGCAACGTTTGAAATGAAGCAATAGAATTAAGTATTCCCTTAAAAAATATTTTCAGTGTTCATCATCCTTTCCGCTTGCAACAATAAATAATAGTGCGATTGTTTTTCTTTACCTGCATTTTTTTCCATCAGCGCGTCTTTATAGGGCAAAAACAAGGCACAGTTGTTAGTAAATGGATGTTGTTACGAACCAGCAACAAAAGACACCAGTAATGTATAAGTGTTAAAAACTATTTTATTAATAACTACATGATAACAGGAAAGAATAAAAGTAAAAATGTTAGAATGCTAGAAGTAAAAATGTTAGATCTTAAACATTAACCCCAAAAACTAAACCCGAAGTGTGTGTGTGGCAAATTCCCAAGTCCAGAAATAGTTCTCAAAGTTCAGTTCAGCAAGCCGTGAGGTGAAACGTGAACAAAGTATTCTTCAACAACCACCGTTGACTGAAGACAAAACGTAGAGATAAAATAGAGAGTAATTAAGAAATCCAAATGTTCCACTTTGGAACTCATAAGACACCTCACTGTCTACTCAGCAGTGACTACTCCACCGCTTTGTTTCGAAGCATCTGCCACCCCGAAAGGCACTCGAATCGTGGCCGTCCACACAAATATCTGTTTCCCACTACAGGTTAACGATAAAGTGAGCTCCACTGCTTTGTTCCGAAGTATCTGCCACCCCGAAAGGCATCCGATATGTGGCCATCCACACAAATACCTGTTTCCTTCTGCAGGTTAACGACAAAGTGGACTCCACGTGATTACTCCAAAAATCCATCCGTGGATTGTAGTGACAGACACAGTTATTGCTTTCATCCATCGATACAGAGGCCAGCAGGCTGCTCTCTCCCTCTCTCTCTCCCCCTACCTTCTCCTCTGACTGACTCCGACTGCCTACTGCAAAAACATCATTACGTCCTTATCTTCTGTTGTCGTCATCACACCACACACACACACACACACACACACACACACACACACACTACTGTGCTATGTCTTAAAGTGACATTCACCAATAGTAACCTCGTCTGTAACAATATAGTTAATCTGTAAAAATCGGATCGAATCAGAAATTTTAAACTAATAGTCATTCTAAACATCTCTGTTTTGGGTAGCTGTTTCGTATTCCAGAACCATACCTGTTGTCAGAGACGTTCTTGGCATATTGACACAACGCAAGTTGTCTGTTTCACTAACAAGCTAAATATTGGTGACTGTTCTCCTTTATGTTGTTCTTTCGCTGATTAGCCAGTGCATAGTCAGCCGGTTTAAGACATAGCAGTACTCGACCATCTTTGCACGTCAATAGGAGGCATTTCAAGTAAAACTCAAAACAGTCCACTATATTTCCCTTGTTTACCGTGTTGCTTCCGTTGTTTGCAGGTTTTTTCATCATCGTTTTAACATCAAAACGTGATCACACAATAGAAAAGCTTCTTCGGAAATATTTTCCTAGTACGTTTTTTCGTTCAATCTGCCATACCTGTCCCCCTTTCTTGCCTCAGAAAAGCTCAATTTACATTTGTCGTATGCAACGGGAAAACTGTTTCTGCATGCATTGAGTTCCATGTTCCATTCAATTGGATTCACAACATAGAAAATGGTAAAAAGAGAATCTGAATACAAACAAATTTTGTAACAAAATAGATGACTTAATGCCACAAGTTCCATTGGTTTCAAATAGATCAAAGTTTGGGAATTAAGTATTCCAGAAGTGAAATAAGCAAAATGAAAAGGAATAATATACGAATTAATCTACGAGCGGAAAATGGTAACTTTAGTTGTTCAAATAATGGAATGTAGAGCTAAGTATATTCATCGGCAAGTTGTTAAAGGAATGAGAGAATATTGTGTTCCTCAGGAACGTGGCGCTGAGAGGAGCAGTCACGCGGACCCAACTAATATAATCTTTCTCTTTCTTTTTGTTCTCGTGTATATTTACGTCAATTATTTTGGAGTTTGAAGTGAACAATGCAGCAACCAATCATACGAAACAGACAAACATTATGCCCGGACTATTTCTAAAATACCTAAACTCGCACTTCAGGATTTTTGTAGCTTAATGGTGATGTAAAATTCGGACAATGTATTTGCCAACTAATTCAGGTTCGTTTTGTTTGCGAATTACTTTAATAATTAATGTATTTGTTATCATTCTGTACAGAGCAAGCAACTGGCAGCATGCACAGGCCGAAACGCACTTCAGAAAAGGAAAGACCAATCACCAGCGTATGTCTTGTTCAATGCACCTGTAAAAAGTGGTCTTCCTCGATGTTTAGCTTGGGTGTTTTATTGTGGCATGGATGGTGAGGGGCAGGACAACTTCTAAAAAATGAAATTTTGCATCATCAATTGTAATCTCACCAAATCTTATTTTCACTCAACTTCACAATCCCTTGTTATACAGCATGGTTTGAATCCGGCTGTACGGGAAGGTGGTATGCTTATTTTCTAACAGCTCTCTGCATCGCTGTGCTCTTGTTGAATGGTTAGCTTAAGAAATTATTTTGTGTTCCTCAAGATTCTAGAGGTGAAAATCTCATCAGTGAACGTAATCTCTACCTAATACAGCGTTTTATTCACATTTGAAATAAATATTTTACCAAAAATAGGAATTTCTCAGAGAACGTGATGAAAATCTACTACTCTGATATTGCAAACGAATTCCAAGGTGCCATTTTTGGTGAAAAATGTTACGGATATCCCATTTAAAAGAGAATGCTGGATCTAGCAGTGATGAGGTTATATCAGACTGTTCATTATTGTAGACTCATTTGGGATTATGATGCATGAACTGTCCAGTGAAAGAAAATGGCATTTCCGATGAATGTAATCTATAAACAGAACCAGGAAGAGCAAAGTACATCACCAGACTTTCCCGCAGATGATCTAAGGGATTAATGTTATTTGATGGGCTATTGAGGACCAGGTGAACGCGTTATCTGATTTATATTTCAGAAGATCATTCTGATGTTTCCATTTGCTTTTCAGATAGTGAATCCGCAAAACGATCTTTTAGTAGAGGAACTAAACGATCATAAAAGCAAATGGGACGTCATAAAATAATCATGCCAAAGGTATCAACATCTTGTTTATTCGTGATGAACAATCGAAAGAATATCAGCACATAGGCAGGCACTTTAAGCCATGTAGAAAAAGAATGCAGTTTCTAAAACCTAGCTTATCAAAACTCATATCAGTAAACCGAATAATGGCAAACCTTTACTATGAATAAATTGTAAACTAAAAAATGGGTGCATTACGACAGCAAAGTCCTTTGGTTCTGAACAAAGAGGGGCTATACCTAGTAAGACATTAAACGTATGCAGAGCCGATAGTTCCTCGCTTTGCTCTTGATATAGCGACTGGAGCATATATCCACCGTGGAAGCCTATTTCTTTTTGTTTATTGCACGTTGCTGGACGTATTTTAGTTACACCTGGCATTTGAGACACTCAAGATCTGTTCCCAAACATCTTGTTTTTATTTCATGGATTTGGCATGCCGCTTTCAGCTCTTTTGTACGGTGGGAGTGAGGGAGGGTTGCAGCGCCTGGGCATGGTTCTTGGCATATTATACATCGACTGTTTATAAAATACGAAACTATAATATGCACCGTATTCTGTCAAAACATTTATACAAAAACGTAACATAAAATTTGCATGAAATAGAAAGCAAGAATATCGCATTCTAAAATAGCTAACATCTCAAAAAGTTTTGACAAACGCTTTCAGAGTTGATAGAATTCCTTTTTGCACAGCGGGCCTGTACATTTCGAATCAGTGTCTCACCATTATCAGCAAGTGCTTTTTTCAGCCTTTCACTGTCTATTCCAAAGAAAGAAGCATCAGACGCATGAGCATAAAAGGTAAACATTTTTCCCAAGGGTCAAAACTGTTTCATTATTGTTTGGTAAGTAGATTCTGTGAGAACTACAATCAATGAACGGTCATTGAAAATTCCGATAGAGTATTTGGACGAAAAACATGTGCTGATAAATATTTAATAGAGAGTAGTGTTCAGTTCGGAGGTATGTACTACCATTATGTTGGAGGGTTAGGATGCCTGCATTGGAAATATTTTATGAGCAATGGACTGCAGGACATTCCTGTAGTTTCTGAAGATATGTGGATAACATAAATACTACCTAAAATTACCCACACGGAATTTACCCCTCATCTTATTGATTTCAATACTACTCTCTGTGATCTAGCGTACTTCGTGAAAGGAGATGTCTGTGGAATGTGTTTAACTTAGATGACGGAGAGTCACAAATAGGGATGATTTTCATCTGGACCTACAGTCAAAGGAAGAAGTGCGTCACACGTGAATGGTTTAACAGAGTTCGCAGCATGTGTCACAAGAACGAGGCCAAAAGAGAAATTTGAGACGAAAGGGGCGAAAAACTTCTTATTTACCTTCAGCCTAAACATGTGACTTCGTGAGTGTGCGCATGAAAATTCAAATGATTTTGTTATGGATGCCAGGAACTGCATGAACAAGTCAATAAATTAAGTTTCCTGCGCAAGTCCCCAGTGGAAAAACTGCAACAGGGCACGGTAATAGGGGTTGCCTTTCTGCACAACTTGCACCAAATCGAAGCTAACTCCGTTGTGAACAGGCATATCCCCGCATGAGACCAGACAACTCATCTGTAATATTCAACATCAGCGCTCAAGTCTAGCTTCCCCTTTTAAACTCCATCCCGTTACAATATTAACGCAAACAGAAATACATGGAGAGTTACCCCGGATGTGTTTAAACCGCAGTATATTCATGTTATCCAATTCGGAAAACCATACCCGACAAATGCATTGCTCTCTAATTTGTCGAATTTCGTATTATGTATCTCCTGATCAATTCCACAGGACGTGGAATAAACTTGAAAGCCAGCGTTCCACACAGAAATAATTATATCCTTTTCACCCCATCCCACTCCCACCTCATAAATGTAGGTTGACTCTTCGTGGAGTAAAATCTGTAACATCTGACATTAAATTATCTGTATTTCATCGAAAATAAAGGTAAAAAAATTTTAGAAGAGTGTAACATGTTCTTAACTTCCTCGATGAGTCGCCATTTCATTTGAGAAAAAGGAATAAAAATTCATGCACACATGAGTACGAGTCTTTCTGTGTGGGTTTCCAATAAGACTTTCCACTGTTGAGGTTCTAACTCTGAAATAGCTGCCAAAGATGAATCAGCCACGAGATTTCCCCGAACCCTTTAGTCCGATCGTTAACATGCCGCTTATAATCTACCCTTTAAATCTGCGCTGTTGGTGCATCTGGACGATAATTGCTATCTGCTTAAGCATGTGTTAAACACCTTAGAATCCTTTACCAATCATAGGCAATACGTGGAAGTTAGTGGTGTGGGTATTTTCTGATTTCAAATTAAGTTCACAGATATGAAAATTATAACTATTCATGTTAGTTGGCTAATAAAAGTGCAACCTGCATATTCAGACTGAGATCTGAAGTCATTCAGCAGGTTTTGTAAACTATTGAGATGGCAGATGTTTCTCCGTGTTATTCTGCCAGGTAAGAGGCTTTTACTGCTTACTTTAGACCATGTTCAATTGAGTTTTTGACGCATGTTGGTTCTTATCAGGTTTGTGGAGCCTTCTAGGAAGCAAAATATCAATTTTCTCGCCCGAAATTAAAATACTTTATGATCAAAGATATGCTGTTTGTTCAGAACGATTTATATAGCACTACCATTTTTTTCAGGACCTACCTCTGGAATCACCCATTCCTATAAAGCAAGCAAAAACATATATTGGTGATTGTTTTAACTTCTGAAAATAACATGTAACGAGGTGATGCCATGACTGACGTTAAGCAGCAATTCTGAATTACGTCTCTTTGAGAAAGATCATTGGATTAGATTTAAGACGAACTGGAAATTGTTCCGGGACATTTGTTCACACTTTTAATGCTCAATTTTGCTTCCCCTTCCCACCATCACCATTTTATATACAATGATCTGCCGACAGTAATCGGATTTTGTATGCACTTTATAGTTTACTTAATATTGATATGATTTCAATAGAATCTGCTGGCTAAGACTGATCTTTGAGCATTCGCACAAAATGTGCACGTGAATTGTCATCCCAAACAATTTTCCTTGCAGTGATGGAAACAATATGAGTGTCACGTTTACCCTTGCACAAGTCGAATTTAACCAGGAATAATATGGTTAAAGTGGATGTGAAAGAAAGCAAACACGTGAATCAGCCTTCTATCATTATGTAAGCAATCATGCTGTATGCCGAAAACAGGGGAAATATTAAGAGATGGAAAACATTCGAAAATCGATAACTAAATTTCTTCTCTTGTATTCTTGCAGAATAAACAAATCTGGAACAAGGACGAATTTAACACAAGTGTCAAAGTTCTTTTTCTAATTTTTCTTGCCTTTCGAAGGCCGGTATAAATATACTAACTATTATTCACCATTCTCTGACACATGTATCTGATTAATTATAGAATCCGTTGCTGCCATGAACTTATAACTTATTGAAATCTTCAAAACAGCAGGTCGCAGTTCCTAATGAAATAAAGGCCCACCGTAAGTGGTGAAGAGAGGAAAACTTTTTTTTAAATAATCCACGTTTAATAGACTTTAACATCAGCATTTGTTCAAGTGTACACTGAAGCCAACATTTCTCTCCTATATTTTTGACTTCATTTCTATCCTTGTAATTCCCAGGCTGCAGTATTAACCAAGCTGGATTTCTAAATAAATCAACAATCCGACAGACATAGTTAATACTTGTTAAAATTTAAAATTCTATTAATTTGGCAATATGAAAGTAAATTTCGCGAAGTTCCAATTGAACTGTCGTATTTTATTCTCTTTACCTTTACTTTTTGTGCGTCCCAGCTAAAATATTAGAATTCGTAGGCCGACTGCTGTATTGTGATCGAAAACAATGAGTTCAAGTACACTGACCTATTACGAGATGCTTCCGCTGTGAACAGATAATTTATTTCTGCTTATCTATTTCCGTCCCAACTCCCAATGCTTTGCTCTATGTTAGTTGTGCAAGGACAGTCGACCGTGCACGTAACAATGACAAGGATCGGCTGCAAAATATACAATTAGTAACAGAACGTGGAACATCTGATGATATGAGTTTTTTTGGCAACAAGAGCTCATCTTAGCTGATATATTTCTATTCAACAATGTCTTATTGTTCAAAAGCTTTGGTAGCTGCACCTAGTGAAATCAAAATAATGCAATAATTGTTTGAGATATGCAAAATAATTGTCGGAAACAAGCGTCCAATTATCTATAATTTGATACTTCCAATTAAGTGAAATATAAACGATGTCCTTGCAAAATTATATTTTGCTAATAAATGCACAATGCTATCTATCATTCAAAAATAAATGTTTCTTTGTCTTTGAATCTTAGTTGCAAATGTAAGTTTTGTTTATCCCAGATGGAGAATTTTAAGAACGATTTATGAACGATTTATGAAGTGGGGTGGGACATCTGTTTAACCAAAATTTGGATGAATAATCTTCCTTTAAACCCAACTAGGTTCGTCATTGCATGATTTATGCCTTTTATTAAAATGCAAAGATCTCGATGTAGTTTAACTTATTTCATCATAAAGTGCAATGGTGTTGGCTAATCGATTTCCCGATACGTAGTGGTGAGGGAACGGTGGTCACCGGTATCGATGACTGTCAAAACTTATCAATTTCGTAATTGTTTTAAATAAAGTCGAATATAAATTATCATCATCTACTGAACGCCAATAGCCATGAACAAATTCTCTTTCCAATCATTTTCCTGGATTGATATGTCAAAAGATATATTTGTTTTCGTGGAGAAACAAGAAGTAGAAACAAAGGAAATGAAACTATATTTCCTAAAGTCAGTGAAAAAACAAGTACATTTGTAGCCTATTGGGCTTTGAAGGAAGCAGGATAAACTCATAAAGCTGAAACTGGAGCAAATGAGATCTATGGCATCACCAATGGAGACATATATTACAAACGTAAAGAAGTTAGGCTAAACATTAACAAGTTAATCACGAAGACCAGCTGGGAACCTTTCAAAAGACTTAAACTAGGCGTCATATTTTCAGGAACATGTGACGGCTAACCAGAAATCCTGGATGATTCTATTTGAATGGCTGAGTTGATTTGATGTTGAGGTTAACTTAACTGAGAAAGACGGTGGCATTCTACTTGGAATAGGTCAGAACAAGAAAACGTTTCCGATGAATATTCATTGTTCTGTGACTGTGAAGAAGTGTACCCACTGCCCAGTCAAAGAATATATTTGATTGGTAAATGAACTAAAATGACATCAAAGTCCGTTTCTGTTGCTACCGTCGATATTGTTTGCTAAGTTGCTTAGAATTAGAAGCCTCGCTTTAAGTTGTGCCAGAAACATCGTTGAGACATAATGAAGCCTTAGTATTGAAACTAATGTTTAATCTTCCTTAAAAACTGATACCATTACAAATACCCACGCACAATTTCTCCTGCCCGCCCCACAGCAGCGCTCCATCAGTATTATATTCAATTGCATTGTTATAAACAAACAAATATATTCGGTCTTCTAATTTTTCCAAATTAGTCACGATCTACCCGAAACGAAAATTACGCATAAGTATGCACAAGCTGAAAAAAATGTGATATGGACTGCATCACCTGCCTGCCTTCATACCGAAAACAGTGTGTTTACTTAGATTTCAACTTAACAGCTACTTTTCTATCTCACCATCGCTTTCAGTTTCTGGAGGAGGGAAAAAAAACAACCGAAGCAGGTTATTCATACTTTACTGAGAATTATCACATTCATTTTTACATTTCATAATTCATTATTCACACATTCACAGGTACACATTCCATTCTTTAATAGAACCATACATATAAAAGATGAGCTACCTATTTATATTCAGAACTTATTAGAATATTGGCGCCCAAAGAAAAGATTTCTGGCACGTATTGTTCAAATAAAAGTAAATTACAATTAAATGCCTATATTATGGTTAAATAATGAATAATTTCTGTACTCTTCCCGAATAAAAAGAAGTTATAAATAAGATCGTGATCATAATTTACCAAAAAAAATTAGCATGTTCCTCGGACATCACCTTCCAAACCCGTAACCTCTGTTATAACGAAGGAAAAATACAGCATGTGCATGGGAGCACCACCACATGCAGCTTCACCCTCCAAGTCCAGTAACATTCTGACTTGGAAACATTCCCATTCTCTGTTGTCTGTCTGTTAACTAATACTCAATCCTTGCCATGATATTGTACCCAGCTCCAACTCTTCTGAACATGTGAACCAACTGTCTGCGTTGGACTTCAGAAAATCTGAATGGACTACATCTATCATAAGCTCCTCCATCGCCTTATCTATTCTACTAGTCATAAAATCAAGGAAGTCCTTAATTATTGGAGTTTTTAGATAGTCGAAGGATACTTGTTACAACAAAAAGATTTACAAATGCCTCTTTAGGAAGTAAATCTTCAGACTTTACTGATGGAATCGATATTGCATTCCCATGATGAAAATCCCTTCCATTCTGTATGGAGTCTTGGCAATACAGTTTTGGGAAAAAACAAAGCGAGGACTTAAATTTAGGTCTGCTCAGTAATGTCCAAATGTCGGGAATGATGTCGTAAAATAAAATCAGGTCAAAGAACTCTCTCCAAGAATATACCGAACAGGGCGAAAGGATAATGATAGGTTATCTATCAGCTTAATCCAAAGGAAATTCCAAATAACCTTGTTGAAAAATAGTTAGCTATTTATTTTAGGTTTATATCAAATGGACCACGTGCTCTCTCTGTAATCTACAAACATGACTGACATCGTTCCATTCATTGAAACGAGCAAAATTGCAGTATTACACTTCAATCGAACAATTTATTAGAATTGCATTTTATTAAAGAAATAATTAACGTTCTGGAATACGATGTGCTTGAAAGTGTTGCATTTTATTTGGATACTTACATCTGCTATTACTGCGGTCTGCACTTCAATACATGTAACAAGAGTTTCACGTCAAATGTCTGAACGTAACAATTTTCATAATTACGTGTTTCGAATTTTTGAAAAATAATATTCTACGGAATGTTAGATGTAGATGAGACAACATAAAATCTGGTGTTCTGTTATGAAGTAATGTCAGCTTTGTAAGTAAGCATGTTTTGTTGGAACAACTTTTTGAGTAACCAACTGAAACAGATGTGAATGCCTTTCAAGTACAATAATCTACAATTTTGGAAAGAATTCCTTGAACTTGATCTTGACATTTTCAAAATTAAAAGGGCTTTTGGCTGAAGTCGAATGGCTAACGTACGCCACTGACTTTAAGATGGCTCCACGAAGTTTTCATGGTTCTCTGGCGAGAATTTACCTTTTGCCGTGATTTATTGTTCGCAGATTATTATTGGGAATCACAAGCTTTCTGCAATTTAATGGAATGGAATATTCAATCCTTTTTCCAGTCTGACGAAGTCATTCCTGCTATATTTGTGGAATGCCCCGCCCATGCTTTGCATCTCTTGCTCCACTTTTGACTCATCACAAAACAGGCGGCCGTTGTGGATTATATAAACTTGGAGGGGTAGGGCACATTTACCTCTACTGTGGAATCATTACCAATAGCCTTTAGCACGCCTCCCGCGTTAGGGCATTGTTTCAAACCGACGTGCATGGGCATTTCAATACTGCAATCTGTAAAGTCTTTTCAATTGGTCCACATCCCAACTCAAAGCAGATGTAGAATTTCCGTGCACCAGTACATCGTTCATAAATGGACATTGCGTGGGAACTTTCTGTGTGGTGCACAATATCCAGGACCCGGGTAAGAAAAGGTAAAATAGGAACTTATGATTAATCATCGTCTCCCAACCAGCTTGGCACACGTCCAGCAGCATCCTGGAATTGCTTGGCTAAAAGACCACAAAGTACGGTTACCTTTCGTGTTTACCTTTCAGGCGGATGTAAGTGTAAAAAAAGATCAGTATTTTCTATTTCGACAGCTCCCTTCTGCCATAATCCTTCGGCAGTACCATCAGATTCGCGATTGAATCTCACTATGGTCATATTCCACTGGACGGGACATCATCATAAATGGACTTTCTGCAGCCACAACCTAATTCCAATTCCACACATATCAGACCTATGGTATTCCAAAGTGGATGCATAATTTTTCATTTTCTGGAATATACATTTCACTTCCTATGACAGTTTTCTATTTCAACACATAAGATTGAAAACCTGTCCTTTTACCTACAGACCCCGACGTTCATGACTACGTGAAACAGTCTGTCTGGTATTTATGAATGTGACTCACTTAAATATTTTGGCTGGGACTCGCTCAGGACGCATCTGTCGATTACATAGGTCAAGAAAAGTCCTTTCACTGTTCACACATTTGCTCTGGTATTCCTCCCAACTATTTGCGGAGATACTCGCAGGAGAGTCGTGAAGGACAAATCCGGATTTGGCAGCGTCGTGTTAAATAAACCCACTTACTAGGCATATATTCCAGAACTATTTCTTCCAGATATAGAAGGCTTAAACGAATTGGCTCTCAGCATCTAACCAATACTCCAGAATACAGAACTATCTCCAAGAGGCAATTAGGTTTTGAGATAATATCAATCATATCAATAAAGCCCCAATGCCTAATCGTCATATGGACCTTCAAAGGTCTCCACTGTGAAACAGTTGCGCAGTATTCTAAATATTTATATATTCAGGGACACCATTACGCTACTAAAATGTATTTCTGCAAAAATAATGTCATAACCTTTTTTAATCAGTTGAATTAAAATGCATCAAAATAAATACAAGTAATTAACCTTTCTGCTTTCTCTTCTACTCCTGAACTTTATGACAACGCATTGCAATGCAGAAGTATAGAACGTACTGGGGATTCAAATGACGTTGCTCCCCACTTCAAACTTGACTACTGGCCGCACAGCTGAAGCTGTGGGCAGAATCTCATGGTGTTCAGCTGAGGGGATGTAGAGACTTTGTATTTGCCCCTTAAATTTATTCCAGCCATGGTCATCAGGGCGGTTATGGAGCAGAATCTCAGGGTTCTTTTCCTTATGCCGTCTCACCAAGAATGAGTGGCTCTGCTTAGCAGGACGTTCTCAAAAGAAGACCGGGAGATTTATAGACTACAAGGCTATGAAAGATAAGTGCAGCCGAGGTGATAAAGTGTATTAAACTAAAAAGGAACTCAGATTCATACCTGCATATCTTTTTCATCTTGATTCAAAACTTTCCTAAACCGGCCGTTCTGTCATAAAACTGAGGGACAGAATCACCTGCTGAATATTTCTAACGGATTTTTTTACGACTAACTAAAACTTCCGGATCTCCCACATTCAGATGCACAGAAATGGATGAAGGCCTGTATGCATTTTCCTGTGTATTCTGTGAGCAATGACACTCTTCATGGAATAAATCAAATTCTCCATCAACGTGAAATAATTTTGAGGCAGTCTCGAGACTTTTTCCGCAAATATGTTTTCTACTTATGCATACTTAATTCTGCGAACCATTGTATCCACCCATTGTGACATTTGCAAGGTGCCATGATGTCAAAGGCCCATTACCAATTTTGGAATGTCTTTCACTGACCTGAAACACTCGTAAAACACATTTACGTGTTTGAAATTATTTTTAATAAATAATCTTAAATGAAGTGGAGAATCCAAGAAGACAATGACATCTTTTGATGAATGACGCGGAACTACACACTTCAGCCATGATTGACAAAAAGCCAATGAGCCAGCTGACAAGAACGTTTAAATCCTCTCAGCTCCATATGTTTACGCTTTGCGTTTGTACTCATGTCAAATGCAATGCACAAGCGCCTGGGTCAGGAATCCGTCTACACGTATATTGCGTTTATCTGCCGGTCATCGACAAATCCACCTGGTAAATTTCCACACTTTATGACATGCAATATAAACATTAATATAATCTGTTTTATGATTTTCCTCTTTCCAATAGCCTTCCTGTTCCTTCGAAAAAGAATAACAAGAATAATATATATCTTCCGCCATTTCTCTCGAAATATTTATTATCATTCCTACATAATCGATGCCTAACTATTTCCTCCAAAGCTCCATCGAGTAGAATCCACAAACAGAAAGTGAAAACTGATGAGAAATTGTCCTCCTCATTTACGAAGGCATACTATCTGGATGCATCACAGCTTGATATGGCGACTGCTCTGCCCAGGACCGCAAGAAACTGAAGAGAGTTGTGGACACAGCCCAGGGCATCATGGAAACCAGCCTCCCTTCCATGGCCGTGTCTTTACCTCTCGCTGCCTTGATGAAGCAGCCAGTATAATCAAAGACCCCACCCACCCGGGTCATTCTTTCTTCTCTTCTCTTCTCTTCTCTTCTCTTCTCTTCTCTTCTCTCCCATCAGGCAGAAGATGCAGGAGTCTGAGGGCACGTACCACCAGGCTCAAGAACAGCTTCTACCCCACTGTGATAAAACTATTGAACGGTTCCCTTATATGAGGAGATTGGCTCTTGACCTCACAATCTAACTTGTTGTGACCATGCACTTTATTGTCTACCTGCACTGCACTTCCTCTGTAGCTGTGACACTTTACTCTGTACTGTTATTGTTTTTTACCTGTACTACCTCAATGCACTCTGTACTAACTCAATGTAACTACCGTGCAATGAATTGATCTGTACGATCGGTATGCAAGACAAGTTTTTCACTGTACCTCGGTGCAAGTGACAATAATAAACCAATTCCAGTAAGAACTAACTTTATAGTGGGCTAGTAAATATACCCAGTTTGAATGGTATTCGTAATGTTTTATTTGTTATGTTCTGTCTTTTTACAATGTACTTCCAATCATCTCAATGTTTTTGGTATGCACCCTTTAAATGCATATTATGCTTTGCAACAAAATAATTGCATATTTCATTGCCGGACAAACCACTAGAATTATCATGATAAGATAATTCTACTGATGTTGTTTGAGGAATGTGTGTCCGCTATATAAGAATAATCCTGTGATCTACAGAAATCCAACCCCCGGTATCGAAATTTGACAACGGTTGGTGTCCCCGCCTAACATCTCATTTGAAAGCCTCTTTGCCCATCATTAAGTTTCACCACCGATTGTTGTAGTCATGTCTCTGCATGGCGGCTGGTTTTAAAGATTGCCATCTTGGAAATAACGACATTTTCTGGGATATAATAGTCACATTCCTAAACATTAAGAACGTTATATCATTTCTGAGTAGATTGTTGCTTTTTGATGTGCATACCTTCATACTAAGAGCCGCTATTTATTTTAAAAGTAAATAAGTAGTCAAATACAACGCTCTGCTGGAACAAAACAATGATCTCAATTGAAGGTGAACAAAACGCGACAAGCTTAATATTTATCTGTTATGAATAATTTGTTCAGGATCTAGCAGTCGACCTGTGCACCATGTGACTGTTATCGTCATAGTATTCTGCTTGACTTGATCATTTACTTCTGTCTTTAACTCTGTTAGAAAATTGAGATTAGTATATCGATAGGAAAACTGTCACTAGATGGAAGTGTATCTTCCCATTGAACACTTGAATGGTATATATCATGTGTAACATTAAGAAATGAGTAAAAAGGCACATTTTAACTGAAGTTTAATTTTGTAACGTAAGCAGGTTATAAAATGTGTTTAGCTTTCAGTACGAATGCAGAAAATAATTAAACCCTGTTCCATCTCATGGAAAAATCGCACGTTTTTATATTTTTAAAAAAGGAAACAGAACCACTTAACCTGTAAATAACAACTTCTAATATCATGCCTCAAGATGCTTGCAAAGAGACTGGATACTGGAGAAGGGCAACCAAGTTGTTGGTAGATATGCAGATATTAAGCAGCACATTAAAGAAATAAAAGTTGTTCCACAAAAGCCGAGGAAGTTGGTTCGAAGATGTGTGGCCTTGGGAGAAGTAGGGTTGAGTACAGATCCCCTCGCTTTACATATATAATACGTAATAAAACATCTTCTTCCGCAGAATAAGATGGGTAAGAATACAAAGAGTAAGGGTTGTTTAGCTATATAGTGTCTCTAGTCTGCACCACAACTCAATACAACTCAATTTAATACTCTGTAAGGTCAAGACAGATATTTTGTCTCAACTCTATTTTCCTTGTTGATCTATGCAGCTTTTAATTTCTGTGTACTCTGAATTGTATATTTCCCAGACTTGGATATACTTAATGGCTCATCAGCAAAAGTTCTCGGGGCTGGAATTTCGGAGACTGACATGCCTCTGAGAGAAGTTTCTAATCATCACTGACTTGCTACACGAACAGTTATCCTGAGACTGATCCCGTTGGTTCTATATTCCCTTCAGGAGAAGCAACTTATTCAGTCCTTGATCATCGGCCCGTCGCTTCCTGGCTTATATATACTGCCTTTTTAAAAGAGGGAAAGAAAATTTGCTATCCCCGTCCCCTGGTATGTCATCCGAGACTAACGAATGAAAAAATCTTCATTAGAGCCACAGCAATTTCGCCTTTTGCTTCCAACAACATCCTGGAAGAGACCCCGTCAGGCCCTTGAGATTTATTCACTTTAATGTGTGCCAGTATATTTAAAACTTCCTCCTTCTTGGCGCAGGCATGTTGCAGAATATCAGCGTACCTCTCCCCAACACTCCTTTCTCCACATCCTTCTCCCTGCTTCTCCCTGGTGAATACCGAAGAGGCGTATTCATTTTGCACATCACTCATTACCCCCAGGCTGCACACATGGATTTCCGCGTTGGCCCCGAGGGATGCTACTCTTTCTCGTGCTACCCTCTTGCTTCTAATATACATTAGTTGGAAAAAAGTTGGAAAAATGCAAGTCTAGAGGTAATGAAGAATTCATAAGTGATTCAGCAGCCGACAAACTGAGATGTTGGTGGAGTTAGTGACGGCTTCCATGTGAAAAATAGTGAGCAAAAGCATTGCCACAGATTTGAACTCGATCTCGGGGTAAAACATGTTACCAAGTTTACAAGCAGGTCCTTTTAGTTCCAACTGGTTGTTTCCCCCATTGGACCAAGGAAGGCAATATAGACGTCGATTAAAACAAAACTAAAACTAACGGTAAATACCAATCAATTATCTTCTTCTCGTCGACGGTGTTAAAAATAACCTGCTCGTTCAAACAACTGGAGTATAGAATTTTGGCTTGATTTCCTGATAATAAATATAATGTTTCATAGATGATTTGATTCTACAGAAATATTCTCAACTCTCAGACATATTTATTTCAACAGATTTCTGCACAAGCACGTCTGAAAATAAAAATAACAGCTAAGGTAACAAGCTGTGAAAAACTTAAGTATTTATAATTATGTTCAGCACTGACAATGGGTTTGCAATGATGAATTCAATTCACGGATTACCGAAATGAAATTTGCAATTGCTTCCATTTGAAATGAACAAAGGAAAAAAAGAACAATCGGCAGAAATAGTCAAACACAACTAGATCCTTATTATCGCCTACCTGGTAATTTCAAATAACTTTTTATGTAATCGATTTCTGAAAATAAACATTGTCAGAACACTCAATATTTTTCAACATTCAATTTGTACCTTCAGCATTTAACTGTAGACGCCTTCTTGAAACGAACGAAAGATTTACAGCACAACAATAAAAAATAAATAGTAACAATAATAACATCAAACAGATTCTTTGCCATTTGGAAAAAAACTATCTTATCATGGTTGACTCGTATACAAAAAACATGTTCATTGTCAGAGCCAAAGCTCCGAGAATCACATGGCACATTCCACCTTTCGAAATTTAGGCAACGCATAAATAATTCAAGTTCCAAATTCGATACGAACGGTGTTCTTCAATGAAATGCTGTAAAAGAGTGGATATTCAGAAGGAATGTCAATGTTATAAGATCAAAACTAGAACACTGATATTTTTCGTTCGTCAGATCAGTGAAAGAAACGGGTGAAGTGGCGATTTCCTTATGGTTTACTTTAAACCCATTCAGCTTGTAATTACGATGTGATTCCACATTATAGCAATGCGAAAGTTGACTTCGTTTATCACATTTTGACATCAATTGTTCCCGATGTAAATTGATGCTAAGATTGAAAGTTGAAACTAGGTCCAAGCCCGTTAGCTTTGATATCTTAGTTTCCAACCTCCCCATCCCTACCACACCCCACCCACAAACTCTTTGCTATTCGGAAAAAGGCAAATAAAATTATCTCTCAATTTCAGCAATGCTGCAAAAAATATTCAGATAGTGAATCAAGATGTACTACAACAAAAACTCAATTTGGCATTGTAAAATTATTCCTGTGCTGCAGTTGAAAGTCCTTCCTTGTTTATCTATTAAAGATAGCAATAAGCATTTCGGCTGTTGGAAAAGAAAGTAGAGAGACATCGCACACTACAAAAGTGTCACTTATTAAAAGTTGCTCCTGTGAAATTAAACTCAGATCTTTGAATCATTTCATCTGATGAGCAGCCACTGAATCACCACTGGTCACACGTTCGTGATCTTCCAAAGAGAATGTGTTATCACATCAGTTACATAGGCGTAATCTGTTGCTCAACGTTGCGACCTCATTCCTGTCATTCACAATGAAATAGTATTCAAAGATACGCTTAGCTGATTATCCTTATCCATAAACTGGAAGCAATTGAAAATCACACCTAGCTCTGAACCTCGCTACTACTCGCTGGAAGTTGCTTTCTGATTTAGGAAGCCATCGATAAGAATTCTTTACGCGACCTCCAATATGTCCATCATAACACTCTTCCCCAACTGACTAAGCTCCTGCAGCTTTAAACCGGCGACATATCTACTAACTCCAACAATTTTAGACTCCCAAATTAATCTCGGAATCATTGGAGCTGCCCGAGTTTCCCGCAATGCCTTCCAATACGTCTCCTCCGCACTCTGCGCTGCGCTTTTTCAAAATCAGCTGGCCTTATATTTTGTTCATAGGTGGTCCTGTAAAGCTTATTGGGTCATATACAGAAATGCCAGACTAACGGAATTTGATTTAGATCACGTTCGGACATAAGCATTTTCCTGCGGCTTGGAAGCATGGATTAAACAAACATCTCCAGCTGCCCTTTATTTTGCAAAAGGTAGTGCAGAACAAGCTGCACCAGGCAGTGTAAAATACATTCTATCTAAAATTCTTCTGACAATGTTGTCATATTTTATGTGACAAGAACGAATTTGGAAAAAAATCTAACATTTAATCTGCAAGGCTGGCGAGAGACTTATCCCGAGTTGAATAGCGTCAGTGGCGAGTAGGACTGCAGTAAAACAATGCACGTTGTCATTAAATTTTGAATGATAGTACTACAGCTTCCAATAAACCAGCATTGACGACACAGAAGACAATAATCGAAGAGCGACGACCAGATAATGACGTCAAAGTTGACGTTTTGTACCATGCCGTGTTATTTTCTCGAAAATCAATGCTTGAACTACTTCCGGTAAAGGATTAATTAGAACTGCATTGAAGTATCAGCAACGTTTGCAATGAGAAGTATTGAGTTGTGTATAACGAGATATATGTTACCTTGCTTTGTTAGCTTGAACCTTTCGTCTACAGGCAATCGTGTTAATGTCAGATAAAACATTTCCATCAGTACTTGAAACATTTGATAATCACGGGAAAGCAAACAATTTTAAAGCTCTGTCAACAAATATAGTCGATTTCTAATTTCCCAAAAGTGCAAAGAAGTAACACGTTTGCTAGGTACCATTGTAAATACATTTGCGTTAAACTTTCTGAATGTCTTGGGAAATATCAAATGATAATTTTCCATGTTTTATTGGAGACAGTAACGCTGTTAGGAACATATCTTTTCAAAGTGCCAAAGGGAAATATCTTAGTAACTTAAGTACTTCAACTGGCCTTTAGAGACAGGTACAATCAAATAGGTAATAAACTTTAATTGTAACTCTCGCTCACTAATACTAACTATGAACTTCAGTAGTGCAGTAAATTGACGTATTTTCATTAATTCTAAAATCTATTGCTTGGTTATTTGTTAATCAAAGGGCAAAACTAGTGTCAAGGTCCTATCCGTGCTTTATGTCAGTCGCATTCCATCATGCAAATCCACGATTTATTAAATGATCTGCTTATAATTATTATGTCATACCTGAGTACAAGAGGGATTTATTTCATCCGCCAGAGTGGTTATCGAGCACGTTGGCATAGTTATGTTGAAAACTTCTCAATTATATATTTCAAAAGAACATATTATTATATTTTCACAGAAGTATGGTAATCTTACCGACATCAGTTTGGAGGGCTTTTATTTCTGAAACAGGATGAAAATCCATGGTGTATTGCATTTATATTACGAACGAGATAATACAGGCGTACGTTGTTGTCTCACACAGGTCCAGAACATACACCAAGCCATAAATGTCACTTAGAAACCTCTGTGGTTCCAAAGAAAATGAATAAAAAGTATGAATTTCAATGCTTTTATTAAATAATTTAAAAACATTGGGCTATAAAAAACAAACTTTTTTCGTCCTAACTGTTTTCGAGAGATTTCTGTGCATTCGTTCTTCCTTTGTATGCATTTAACTTATCAAAGTGCCTGTATAACATTATGAGATTCCATACACGTTGTTCTTTTACCTTCTCAGGTTTTAGTCAATGAGAATTCTTTCGATACTCTGCCACGGCTGTCTGCTTAATGGCAAACCTGATGGTATTTGTGAAGCGTCTCCTTGAATTGACGACATTAGATGTCGGAAAGAGGCAGATTTTTGCCATGGGAATGTCCAGATCGTTATGAGGATGCTTATAAGGATATTTCATCCAGCTCTTTTGTTTTTTTCGTCAACAATAAATTCCGTGTCATTCATATTAAATACCATGTACATGTTGAAAAATCTGAAAATAAATGTTGAAGTCACTGCAAAAAATTATCCTTAACGTATATATTTTCCCTCAACTGACCCCATTATTCACTCCCATAATAATGATACGTGTTGTGAAATCAGCATATTTAGATGCCCAACAGGCATCAGCCAGCATGTAAGACAATTTTGCTCCGAAGCATGCTAGCCTTTAATCGGAGGTTCAAGGAAAGCTGTCACAAAATAATTGTATGGCTCAAAGGGGAAGATAGGGAGAGGATGTTACCGAGGAGAGGGAATCCGAAACCAAATGCCCACGATGAATTCATTGGATATTCATGACGCCTCTTACTTCGTTTACTGCAAGGTGAGTTCACAGTAATGCCACAATTTTTTATTCATCCCAAGTTGTGCATTTGCCACTTCAGTGGACCGCTGTGCCTGAGGACACTTTGTATCAGAATTAACAAATATTCCTGAGAAACATGGTTGAACAGCGTGTGGATAAATGACAACTCTGTCGTTTCGTGTTCATCATTACTGATAGTAGCTCTCTATACGGACATTACGATTCTTCTTCTCGAATCTAGCTTTCCAGATATTAGCCCAATGACCTAGCCATTGGGCCATGTAATGATTGCCTTAAAATAGCTTTGATGAAGTGGCGATGATAGAAACTTATTTGATACGACACCAAAAGCAAATAAGACCACAAGTAAATTAAAATGAAAAGCATGAATGCAGTCCTTCGCAAAAACAGCGATTTCGTGTTGATTTTCAATCGTTTGATCGTCGAAAGTTCCTGTCAGCATTATCGTGTGGAACAGAAGGGCAAGTTGTCAACTTAACGGCTTGAATAGTACTTGATAAGCAGTTCTGAGGTCTGCAACCGGGAATTTTCGTAGGAATAACCAATTTTACTTGGAATGAACTGCCAAAAATTGATTGAAGTGGAAAACATTTGAATAATTGAAGAAAATGAAAGGTTACAACCATTCAACATAACTTCTGTCTTAGGGCATGAAACTACGATTCCAAAGACTTTTATTTTTAATTTCAGAGCATCATTTGCAAATAATTAATTTGATTCAAACATCTAAAGAAATCAAGCCTCGATATTTATAGCATTTTCTTTTTTCATTATTATTTGTTTTTTTCACGAGACCTGGGTATCAATGGCAGAATTATCAGTTGTACTCTATTCTTCATTGTGCTCCCGCTTATGCTGTAAACCTCTTCCTAAAGCTCTCCGTCACGACATGCACTTGCTTTAAAACGTTACTTACACCCTAGTTCTTTGTAAACTATCTGTAAACATAATTGCATCCAATTTTGCAAACTTTTAGGTTGTTGTTACGACTGGTGATGCGTTTCTTGACATGTATTGTTAAATTAACAGCGCTCTGTAAATGCAAGTCCCTAATTCTGTTCGTCATTGCTAAGCACCATATTGATATGTATGATTGCTGGATTCTTTCACTCGGATGCATGCAGTTTGCAAAAAATAGCACAAACCCGAGATTATTGCTACAATCGGCTAGCAACAAACTATTCGTCCTGTTCTTGGCTTCTCAACAAATTCTGCGATAGCTGGATTCCATGATAGCTTTGGAAAATTTCTAACTCATCATAGTTAACCAATGCAAAAGAAAAAGTTTTGACTAATGGAAACACAGTAGAATATTCCACTATTGATCTAATCAGTAACTGAAATAAAATTCCTCTCAGCGACTGTGTTCTTTGCAACTTTACATGAAGTTCTTTTGAAGGATTACCACAATTAGTACCAGTGATAAGGCAAACCCCAGAAAATTCCAAGGGATATATGTGTGACCTTAAATTTAATAAGGAAGTTATAACTTATCTACGTGAGCGACATGTGATAATAATCCTCCATAACTGTATTCAGTGAGGGCGAACGAAGCTGTAAACCATTACATGCTGCTTTATACCGCTGAAAGATTATCGGGCAGTCCATCTTATCCATGGAACTTTTATTTGTTGAATGGGGCTAAATTACAAAATAGAAGAAAATCACGAGGAAATTCTCCAAAGAAAACCCCGTCTTTTAAGGATAAATATTTGATGCATAGGTTACTTATTGTAGACAGGTTTAATTCTGTATTCAGTAAATGCAATGAATATGTTTCTTCTTCTTCTCAAAATTGAAGGTTGAACATAAGAAATGACCTAAAATATATTGAGCAATATTAATCAGATGAAAATAAATTTACCAGCACGCATGAATTTCAATCCCTGTCAACCACATTTATTTACCTGCCTTCATGTCCTTTGCTGCGAAAAAAGGAAAATGTGAGATGAGCCGGTTGAAGTATACATTCATAATCTGTGCAAAAGTGAGTATTTGACAAAATTGAATTAAAAGTGCATAGGTACTGTATATTTTTCTCAATGAACGCCATAAAGAGATTATTAGAGTTGACTAATAGCGGGTATTTCCACACGGAACGATTGACTGTCATGAATTGGTGCTTCAGCACGTAACAGACGGGCGCAGGTGCGGATAAATGGACACGTTCAATCTTAATTGCAGATTAGATACCATTGTACTTGAACGCGAACTCTGATGCTGAACTACAGTTGAGCTCAATAATGAAGTACTGACATAATAAGGAGAAAAGCCAAATGCATATTACGCCTTCCCCCTCAACTTTCCCCAGTGGTAGCTAACGTAGGAAAGACGGGCCTGCTCAGTCGAAAGGGATCGCCAATACTGTGATAAAAACTATAATAAGTGCTTGAATTATTTGAGCGTATTCGTTTTACGTTGCTTTTGATTATTTATTATTGCTTTATGGTGATCTAATTTTATTTATTTATTTAGTCATGCAGCCTAGAATTTCATGCAATCAATACTATTGCAGATAAAATGAAGAAAATTTATCCTTACTACGGTGTAGTAAATCAATGCCTGCACTGGTACTCTGTGGCTGTTGATTATATTTCAGAAACAGAGGGTAAGTGTAGACGAACCTGCTTAAAATAAAAGCTATAAACACCCTTTCTTAGTTTGCGCTGACATAAATCGAGGTGGTTACTCGGAAATGAAACATGGAATGCTGATACTCTTGATTAAGAAGAAATGGCTCATGAACTACCCATGTCCAAAACCAGTAACAATGGTAATCATAATTATTTCGTAAAATCATTCTGATGTTATATGTTCACATTGTCCGAAAGTAGGCAGCGTCGCTGACTTAATTAATGCAAAACTTTATATATACGATAATTATATTCATCATTTATGTATTCAAAATGACGAGAGGAATTATAGTTGCTCACTGATATCATTGAGAGTCTTCTTCAAGGAATCCACTTCTAAAATATAAAATACAGTTTGTGGCATAATGTTGTTTAAAGTATATCATAATGGTTTTCTCAAATGATTCCTGCATGTTCATCCAGTATTTTTAGTATTCATAATGCTGCTTGCATACATTAGCATAAAACGCATTTCCTTTATGTTATTAACAAAATGAAACTTCACGAATTTTAAATTATTTCGTAATCATTTAATCAAATGGAATTAAAGTAAAATTACATGGAAATGATCTCGTATTTTTTTGTTTCTACTTCCGTTTATATGTTTAGGGAAATAAAAAATGGTCCGAAAAGGAGTACTTCTTCATTGAAAAATGTAAGATATCCTATCAACTGTCCATCCGCATTACTCCAAAACCCATTTTAAATTGACTTTATGAAGCAATGCTGCCATTCACTTTAAAAAATGAATAGATTTGCAACGAACCTGGTCATGATACTGGCACTGTCCATGTTCCATTTTGAAAGAAAGTTCAAGATTTCCACGACAACTGATTTTATTCGTAATAGGCTTATACTAATTCCATGAGGAGCGTAATTGGGTTTCTTTTAGAAAAAGCTCTATGTTCTGCAAATACAATAAAATGTGTTTCTTTCGTCTAAACATCTGTGCAGTTATTTAATTTCGATTTTGGAGATCAGGCCCAGTTAAAGTAAAAGTTATTTTTATGGACTGGTGGTCAGCCAGTTGATCGGATATACCCATTTTATAGTTCTTGGAAGAAGCTCCAATGAAGGTTATCCAGATGACTCACAAGCTACATATACTGAAACATAAATTGAAACAGAATATAATTATTTTCTGACTAGTTGAAATAGTTATCTGTTCAGAGTTATACCCCGAGATCACTCGAGCTGATTAGTGCATTATGTCCATCTCATTACCTCTTGTGCCGTCTGCGTGCTCTGGTTAAAGTTCTGATCAATGCTAAACCTCGTGATGTGTTTCCCAAGTAGAGCAGGTGGAATTTTGTCATGGTAATTCCAAGAAATGGTAAGTATTGTTTTTGATTGACGATTTCCTGGCAATTGTGCGAAGGAAATGCCACTTGCTACTTTGCAGCCCATGCTTCATTTTTTTTTATTCTGGCTACTTCGGCACACAGGTTCATCTTTGCTCCATGAACTGCTTTGATCAATCAACAATCATCAATGAACCTCCTCGTTTCTGACCGTAAGATAAACGGTGAAGGAGATGAAAGTGATGAGCCAAGGACTCTGCCTTAGGAACGCATGCAGCCATGTTCTTGAGGAAGATATAGTGATCAAAAATGTGAGGAATAAGTAGTAATCAGAGCGACGTTCAGTTGCTTCCTTTTGGTTTTTAGGTCTTTTGTAATCGTTAATGTCAAGGGAAATTATTCGTACCTCAATTCTGGCATTCAGCATTATCATCTGTTTTCTTGTGTGAATGCCGTGGTGGATTTTGATACTGACTGGTCCTGAAGAGACCATTCCGGTGGAATAAATATATACTGGGAGCTCGTTTGAGGACGGTACAAATTACTTCGGGGAAAGTTTGGGCTGATCATCAAATTAAAACATTTCTCGTCGACCTGCTGTTATTGAAGTTTGCATTATTTGCATCGGTTATTGTGAATGGTGTAACGAAATCAAACATAAAGTAGTTTATATTGCTCACCTTGTGACTTATCTATCAGCTTTTTCTCTACAAAGCAAAGTTATTTAATTGTTTTGCACCATTCGTTCATTGAGCCATCTGAGATAAAGAAATAAAATAAAAACAGAAAAAGCCTGCGATACTCAGAAGGATAAACTTGATATTGAACTTGCCACAAATATTCCCTTTGTTCTCCCTGTCTCTATGTGCAACTTACAACTCTGTAACTTATTTTCTTATTTTGTTTATTTATAATAAACTTTTCCTGTTCTTATTTACTTATTACGAGACACACATAAGAAATGGAAAGTGAGAAAACACGTTGCAAAGTTTTAATTTGTACTGAGTCGTTAACATGAAACATAAGCTCTGTTTCTCTTTCCATAAATATACATGACTTTCTGTGATTCTCCAGTACTTCAGCATTTTCTGTTTTTGATTCATCTGTTAATTAGTTGTGATTTTTGCGGGTTTTTTCTTTGCTTTTCGGATTGTGGTTGATACTGCACTTGCAGAGTAAAGCAAGACGATTAGGACCGGATTTTCTGTATGTTTAAACTGCAACCGATTTTCCTAATATTAATATTAAGTTTTCCAATAAGAAAATATTGAAGTTTAGAACAAGTTAGATTAGTCTAAGGCTTGCTGAATGGACATTATTCGTGGCGAGAAAATCTTCACGTTTTCGATCATTTTTGTTCAACAAAAAGTAATGTGCAAAGGTCCTCTGGGCGGAAACATCCTTAAGAGGCTTAAGTATATTCGTAAGCACCTGAATAGTCAAATTATAGAAGGGTATGGGTCAAGTGCTAGAAAATTGGTTTAGTATGGATGAGGCCCTCTGATAGTCGTATTTACGTTGTATACCGAAGTGTGTGTTTCCAAGCTATACGACTAGGATATAATTATCCTATGAAAATAGAAATACTGCTTACCCACTGCTTTCAGAACCTTTTCCAGTTCGTCATATTCTGAAAATTAAAAATACTCATTCAGTTATTTTGCCAATCGGTATAAATAACATTCGGGATCCAAACATTTCGCATGGACATTACAAATTAAAATAAAGGGAATAATATCCTTCAGATGTGTTCCTTTTATAGTATATTGGCTATCCGGTATGCTATACACTAATTTTCCAGAAAACAATAGAGGCAAGATAAAGCGACATTTATCAGAAACAAAGCTGAAAACCAACCAACTTTTTTTAATACTGCATCTTTCTGCATTTCCTGTGACATTAACGTGTAATTCCATTTCTTCCCAAACAATGTTGCCATTGATTCCATGGAGAACTTACAGCAAGTTACAATTCCTTTACAACATCCGTCGCTCCATGTTCAGATTTTTCTCCTCCGGTGATCTCACCACTTCGTCCAATAGCAAAACTGAGCTGAGGGATGTGATGAATTGTACCTCATCCTCAGCATTACAACAGACAGGGGTCGAATAGACCCGGTTCCTTTGAATATCATGAATTATGTTACGCCCAGCCATATTTTCACAGATTAGCCGCGGTTCCCGTGCAAAATCGTGCGTGAGACCTTCAAAATGTCTTGGATGTCCATTGTCGACCCTTGTCTGGCATTATGCGTAAGGGTAAGAGTGCTTGATTTGAATGAAGAGAGGTAAAATCAAACATTGTCAGCAATATTTTTGTCCTGCATGCACAGCACACTGAAGGTATTGGAATCTGGAGCAACAATCTGCTTGAAGAACTCAGTGTCTCAAGAGCATCTGGGAGGAGAAAGAAATAGTCGACTTTTACTGAGATTTCGATCTTAGTAAAGTACTGAAGACAGGTGAACCTACAGCAAAACAACATACTAGAAAAAGAATTAGAGACATTAGATGTGGTTTCAGTGACTTGGGAAGGGGGCGGCACAGAGGCGCAGGTAGTGGACCTGCTGCCTCACAGCTCCAACGACCGGGATCCAACTTAGTCCAATACTGTCTGTGCAGAGCGTCCACGTTCTCGCTGTGACCGCGGATCTTTGACCCAGGTGTATGGAGCATCCTAAAGACGAGCAGGTTGATAGCTTAATGGGCCGCTTTTAGCGCCTGAGTGAATATTACGATCTGGGGAGGAGGTGAACACTGATGAAAACTTGAGGCGAATACAATGGAATAAGTGTTCAATTACTGGAAGTAACTGCATGACGAAAGGTGCTTGGACAGAGGGGCCTGATTCTGCATTCCATAAAAGTACTTGATAAATAGTTATAACTAAGTTTGTACATATATTTGTTGGCTATTCAATAATAAAACTGCCGCACGAAACCGTAGCCATGCATCAAGTTCTAGGTGAGAATGGTGATTCTGTTAATTGTGACATTGTGTCGAGAAGACCACTTTGACTTCGGAGCATAGATTAAATCATTAATAGCACCTTTCATGCTTAACTGCTGAAGAAAATAGACCACAAATATCTGGATGAATAGAAATGTAAAACAGAGTGCACAGATGGGTGTGCGAAAGATGGGAGGAAGGGAAGAAGGAAGGATAGAGACAGACAAACCGACGGATAGAAAAAAGGAGGTTGGAGAGAGCGAGGGAGAGAGAGGGAGGGAACACAACGTGACGTAAACTTCCAGTAAGCAGTCTGTCTGTGGCAAGCTGGCTTTCCGATCAAATGACTTTTCTCTCAACCATTCTTTGAGAATATACTAATTAAATATGATTGATAAAAGTTACCTTTTCTCCTTACTGGTTGACCTGTTGATGTTAGTTACAAAGTTCAGTGTGAAAATATTTTTTGTAATGTACAAAAAGAACATGCATGCGTGATATCTAACGCTGTATGTCTCTTGCTACTATAAAGTTCAGTGCTTGTGAAACCAAAGAAAATTATTTTCCTTTCCGATTAGCCTAATCTGATGATATTTTGAGCAGAGCAGTGTCGGTATTCATTTAACTTTCTGCGAGTATATCACTTCAAGCAGTCGGATTTAACTTGTTTCGTCACCTTTTTCACTTTATAAAGAATAACCATTTCATTTGAAACGGATGAGCTGATTTTTCCACAAAATTACAGAGCAGCATGCGGTAATGTGTTAATTGTAAGAAAGTTAACTTAAGTAGTTGATTAAAACATACGCGTTAATTAGCCGCCTATTGCGTGCCTTCTCCCAACTTCGTTTCTAAATCATTGGAAAGGGATATCATTAGAGTGAAGTGCTCGAGGGGTTACACAAGATCCTGCATATCGAATGGCCTCTGCCAAAAAATGCGATAACATCCAAGGCGAGAGAGACGCAGCAAATGGGCAGACTGTGGACTCATGCAGCAAATGCTTCCAGTGCCAGGGTATGGCGGAAAGCATTGCGCCAGCTAGGGTGCACTTCTAACTCAAACCTCAGTGCTCATCTGTGGAAAAAAACTTCACCTTTCCCGACAAACAGCAGCCCTCACGGCAAATCGCTGCACAGTCCCAAAGTGTTCACTCCATACCGAGCTGTGTGGCAAAAAGACTACAATGTCATTACTGCGGAATCACCAGCAGGTGGCAGGTGTGTACAGTACAGCGAGAGTGTATCTCTGTTTTAAAGTACAGGCGGGTACAAACAGGTGAGTGTTTGTACGGCGCTCTGAAGAATAGCACTTACGGTGTACCGGACTATTAATCTTCCAATAGAATGTTGCTTTTGTCTGTACTGATTAACACTTTGCATGGAGCCAAATCCGCGTTTCCTATCAGTTGTTTGATTCACAATTCCTATCTGTTTCTGTACTATGGACCGGTGAATTAGGAAGAGCATATGAATAGCTTTGAAAGTCTGTGAAGGAGGATAGGAGGTAAAATTCACGCTTCGATCCAAAGAGTTGAACAAATGCCGATTTCACAACCTTTCTTTATATTCTCATCCCTCTCTCTGGCTCTGTTTGAAATCGATTGTTATGAATCGAAAAGAGCACAAGGTTGAAATCAGGACTAATTTAGCACTGGTGCAATGTTCCTAACCATTGCCTTTTACTTCAGTATACTTCGTGTTACTTCGTAACAGATATGGACTACGAAAAATAAATGCAGGGTAGAGCACTCTCTCGGAAGTCAGACCAAACACTTCCATGTTTATTTTCAGCACCCGTTTAAGGATATACAATTGATCCGCATTTTTACTCGACTAGAACAAGACTATGAAATAGATAAGAAGTTAGGAATTAAGAGATGTAATAAGCCTCCTGGCCCCTGAACTGATCCATAATTTAATAAGATGATGGATGATCAGATTGCACTATCAATTCTGCACTTCTATCTAGCCACGGTAACTTTTCACCACAGCATCCTTCCCCGTTTCCTGTTAGAATGTCCATTCACATATCCCATAGACAAAGTGTTGTTTCATAGGTTTTAGAATGACGCCAGATGGTTTTCACATTTCCACGATTCAGTGATGTTGATGTTTTACTAACTATAGTACCGTAATACTGCAAACAGAACAAGCGAAAATATAAAGTGAACTCTGTGGTACATCAATATCGACTACGATACCAAATCGTCTACAAAACTTTATTTTTCATGTGCAAGAATTATTTGCTCACCAGTGTCTCCAATCGTTTGTCTCAAGGTTTCTAATTCTAATCAGAAAAGTGGCAAATAACAATTTCAGTTTCAATCTACCTGCAAGTGAGATACTTAGGGATTGTATAAATAATTTGTAACAAAAACTAGGAGCTATTTCATGTCGACCAGATTAATTTATTGTCAGTCCCATTGACTTGTATTGGATTGCAGACTGTAGAGTAAAAACTCTTATATTAGCCGTGTAACCAAGAGAAATGAGCCTCAATATATGAATTGGTGTTTCTGCGATATTTACCATTTGTCTTTTGAGACAGTTCTCTTTCTGTTGGAAAGACCAAAAAAAAAGAACGCTGGTCGGAAAATTAACGCTGGCTCCAATGTACATTGAAAGAGATGCAACATTGATTCTAATTTGTGTCTTACTTCTTATCTAAGAATTCTCTTATTTTCGTAGTTGCAAGAAAACCGTTTTGTAACTGTATTGTTTTCACCCCATGAATTTTACAATTGCTCACTGATTCAGCATAGACCACAATAATCAAACGGAGTTTGACTATGGACCATCAATTTCCTCTTCATGGTTAAAGATAATGGAGGTCAAATAAAGAAAAATGTTCAATCATTCGTTATAGTGCATTTTGCATGAGATTCTTTGTGGAATTCTAGATTCAACATAATCCTGCTATATACCGTGCAATTTTAGCTACTTTACGGGCTGCTGTTCCGAGATGGGCTACAGGACAGTATTTGGACGACCTTATTTTTTTAAGGAGTTATTGTGTCATAGCACAAGATGGGGGAGAAACAACTCACAAAAATCTGAAGAACATAAACGCTTGTAAAAATTACAGAGCACAGAATGTCAGAAGGAAATTGAAAAATTCATCATGTGGAACTGGCCGTACATGCAGCACGGTAAGGGCGGCACGGTAGCATAGCGGTTAGCGCGACGCTATTACAGCGCCAGCGATTGGGTTTCAATTCCCGTTGCTGTCTGTAAGGAGTTTGAACGTTCTCCCGTGTCTGCGTGTGTTTCCTCCGGGTGCTCCGGTTTCCTCCCACATTCCAAAGACGTACCGGTAGGTTAATTTAGGTTTAAAATGGGTGGCACGGACTCTTTGGGCCGGAAGGGCCTGTTACCACTCTGTAAATAAAATTTAGAATTTATATGTCGTTTTACCTGCTTTGTCTAAATCTGGTCAATAAAAAAGATTCGTTATCATTCACTTTTCAACAAATTGCGCGTAACTTAATATTTGAACAACTTTTTCTCTTCTTATCTATGAATAGAAATACACATGAATTGACGGAATGTGATGTCTAGCAATGGCTGAGTGCCATACCAACCTGAAATCTGCCGACTGGGAGTGAAGGCTCATTGCCAGCATCTTCCTCGCGACAGGCGGTTGGCAATCGACTATCAACTTTTGTGAGGAATGAAGGAGGTCGGGATTAAGGTATATGCAGACACAAGAGATCGCAGATGTTGGAAATCTGGAGCCATATACTGTAAGTGGGAAATGGGAAGATCCCGAAACGAAGATTCATACTTTCACACAGGATGTTAAGATCATTGAATTTCCTATTGCTTGCACAAAGATATCTTCTTCAACTGAATGTTTAAAATCCTCTTCGATGCTTCTTCGATTTAACCGGCTTGAACAATAATGGACGCAGCATTGTCGAATACACTTTAGAGATTAACTACAACATTCTTAATAAATGACAGAACCCAAAATAACATAAAGTAAAGCTTACATTAACCATATGACAGGAAATGATATAAAAGGCTGCAAATAGCCTTCGTTTAGATTTAGTTTCTTTTTTATTTCTAAAATGTGTGCCATTTCACGCATCGAAATGTCTTCCAAAAATAAATAGCTTCACAGGTTTAGTTGGTTCTATATAATCCGTGAATTTATATTTGACTTATACATATGTTTAGAATTCCACCTAATGTTGATCTGAGCATTTACAGACAGTTTCAGGGGAAGTAAACGGATTTCAATGAACCAAATGAAATATACAACAGGTTTTTTTCAAATCTGGAGTAAAACCCTTTTGAAATGCTGGTATGATGTTTGAGAACAATTTAAGAACTTGTCAATTAAATTTCAAGAAAAAATGGTTGAGATAAATATTTAATAAATGTGCGGTATAATTGTTTAAGAAAGGTAACAGAGAATGGATTGTGTAATCTACTTTCGAGTCAACAGTTGGATCGACATTCAAGAGAGAAAATTGGCAAGGCCGTGGTTGATTGAACCCTATGGTCGGTCCACTTTGCTTCTATTTATATGTAACTTCGCGTATGATTGCGAATTTGGAAAGAACCCGAAGAAAATGCTACTTTAATAACGTTCATCCAAAGTCTTATGTAAGTGTGTGTGCGTGTTTGTGTGTGTGTGTGTGTGCGTGTGCGTGTGCGTGTGCGTGTGCGTGTGTGTGTGTGTGTGTGTGTGTGAGAGAGAGAGAGAGAGATAGATAAATAGATAGATTAATAGAGAGAGAGACCAAATACTTTTATTCTTCTTTTACCTGTTTGCTTCTGTCTCAGTTTTTCTTCTGTTAACATGAATATCGTATTTAAAATGAATAGTGAATTGAAATAATCAAATAATCTCTGTAGCAACTAATGGCAAAATAAATGTGAAACACGTTAGAATATAACTTGATTTTCTTTTCCGATTATTCAACGTTTTGTAAATTGGATACAATCCGAAAACATTTGGTTACCATTGCTTACTTATAAATGATCTACGAAAGCTTACGTGTATCCTTAAGATTTTGAGCGCAATCGCCGATTCCTGCAAAGTAAAAGACAAACGACTGAATTCCTGTATTTTGCACAAGAACTCTCATGCATTACAACATTGTGGCAACCTCAGGTTCTCGTTCTTTTTTTCCCGGTGGTTACTGAATTAATCCTCAAATATTCTACAACTGAAGAAGTGAACATGTCGAAAGGGAATTACGCAAAATTACTTGTCAAATGCTTCTCTGACTAATGCAGAAGTGATATTTCCGAATGCACACTGGCAACGCAGGAGCACCTCCATTCGAATAATATAATGAGATTCAACTCCAAACACGAAGGTTTTAAAGAAACCGTTTCTTTGTATTCAGAAGGGCAAATAAAAATTAAGTTTGGTAAGAAAGAATTGTGTCTGCGGTTCATAACAGATACTATAGAAATACTCAATTCAATACATAGTCGTAATTAGGATAGTATTTCCAGAAATATTACTTTAATGGTGTTGTCCTTTTATATTTCTTATGTTTACCTTTTAATTCGTCAGTTTTTTCCTCTGATGAAAGAAGTAAGTTTAACCAAGTGAGTAATGGTGAAGGTTTTGAAAATTTTCCTGAATTTATTCACGAGAGTCATGGAATTACATTTATTTCTCTGTATATTTGTTTGCTTTCACGACTTCTACTTCAAATTAAACCAATATTGATGATCGATTCCCCGTCGTGAGAACCATTTAATTGTGATAAAATAATCTCATTTAAAATAGGCATTGCTCCCACACAAATTTCTCATAACAGTAATGTAGGAACTATTCCCTGTTGTTCAGTGAACGCAGTATTTTACATAATCTCCGATGTTTTGATGTCATCACCACATTTATTGTCACCAACACATAGCCATGGTCTTTATCCCACAACTGCAATGATCAAATACTTTCTCGGTATTAATCCAAACGTAGCTTTGCTTGCTAAATGATTCTGTGAACCAGGAGGATTGCGTTTGTTTGCGAAATTATTCTGTGATACTTAACATGGATTGTTTGAAAATAAAATTTAAAATAATTATGCAAATTCCGAGAAATTTCTCTCCTGAATTTTCCCTTAAAAACTGAAGGATTCAGGAGAAATTAATGACGAACTCTGATACTTCGGTCAAACAAAGAATAAACATAAATCCACAGTAACTAATCTTTATATTTCTCACATCAGACACAAATGTTGACTTTCAATTGCTGCATCATTAAATGGAGGGCCAGTGGAAACAGAGATACGTTGACAACAGGTAAACACAATGCTAAAATTGCAATCAAAATAGGAAATAAGAGACATGAGGAATAATTACTCTGAATCACTCCTTATAGTATAGAGTGTATTTTGAACATTGTAAATCCATATACTTTGTTGTGAATAGCGAGTGTTTCTGATTCTCCAACACAAACGTAAGCAAAATAACAGCAGTGAGGAAAATAATGAAATGAAAAAAAGTTTAATCAATAGCATCACGTGGGTTTCCATCCCAAATATCAATGGAAGTAGTTTTTTGGAATATATCATGTATGTTCTGACCAAAGTGTTTCCACTTCATGTGGATTCGAAATATGCGTATTTTATTATTATAATCTGCATGGAAGATCTGCTACTGGGCATATAAAAGATTTTAAGATAATTGTAAAGAACCATAATGTATTTTTCACTACTACACAAATCTGACAAAGCAGAGTAGATTTTAAAATGGTCTTTAAGAAAATGGAAAGTGAAGTCCATTAGGATTCTATTTCTGACATTCAGATATAAAGCTGATTGCCATGGATTTGTAGAACATTCAAGAGAAATATCGAACGAGAAGCTCGAACAAGACTATAACCCAAAGGCCTGAAGAGATTACTAAAATATCGCTGTGATGCCGGAATTAATCATACATTTTGGGGAGGTTCTATCATGAATAAGGCATTCCTCTCCCAGCTTGCCCGTTCACAAAAGGCGTAACCAATGCATTTTACCTCAAACGAACCCTCCCCTATCCATTATGTCCCACTCAGAGCGGCGCTTTCCATGTCAAAGCATCTAATTTCCCGACCTTTTGCTAGTAGTAAGAGTTCAGGCCATTCGCGGCTGCGATTGTTCGTGTATGTCCTGACAATCAGGTGTTTGAACTTCCTGTTGTGGAGTGGATGCTGCCTGGGCATCATTTAAACGCGACAACCCTTTAATGGTGTTACCACAGATACTCCACGGGGTTTAGAGGAAAAGGTATTGATGCAATAACAAAGGTGATGGAAACAACTGGAGAGTACATTTTTCTGTTTGCTCATTGGCGCACGTGCAGACGCACACGCGCTGAGACACAGACACACACACACAGACACAGACACACACACACAGACACACACACACACACACAAATACTAGAGCTGTAACATCCAAACGCACTTCACTTTCGATTTTCTTAAAGACTTTTCTCACGCCCTCAGTCACTCGCTGCTCATCCTCCCGCCTTCGTCTGAGTCTCCAGCTCCCAAGTCCAGCCGCTTAACCTACACATTCCCCAGTTCCTGGTCCCTGGCTCTAGACGCACACCCAGCCCATGCTGCCTGCTTCTGACTTCTGCTGCAAATAAAATGGTTTTCCATTCCCCGAATTCGGCAGCATACTTAACCCATGTTCCTACTTAAATATGGTGCTGCAATTTAAGCGTTCAACCATACTCTATCTTAAACCCATCTCCATCACGCATAGATTGTTATGGGCGGGTTTCTGTAATTTTTTTTATTATTGTATTGTTACCGATAAATTACAGAAATGATATTTTCACTTAAATGGTTCAAGTAATAACAGCGGTTACACAAACTCGGAATGATACCGTGGAACTTGATAAACAGAGTGAGAATTCGATTAAGGTCTTCACGACAGTAAAGAACGAGAGATAGTAACTATTACTGTTCTTGGAAGGTTTAGGAAGTCTGTTGAACGAGCTTGAATTACAGCTTGATTGGCGCAACAGTCTCGGAAAAATTCTCTTTTTCCCGTGTTTATTTTTACCCTCGTGGTATTCTCTCTCTCTCTCTCTCTCTCTCTCTCTCTCTCTCTCTCTCTCTATCTATCTATCTATCTATCTATCTATCTATCTATCTATCTATCTATCTATCTATCTATCTATCTATCTATCTATCTATCTATCTATCTATCTATCTATCTATCTATCTATCTATCTATCTATCTATCTATCTATCTATCTATCTATCTATCTGTCTATCTATCTATCTATCTATCTATATCTTTATCTCTCTTCTAGTGTCATATTCTCTCTCTCTCTCTTTTTCTCGCTCTGTCTCTTTCTCTCTCACACACACACACACACAATCACGCACAAACACACACACATACATCAATGTATATACATATATGTAGGACGTCTCTGTATTTTAGCTCTGAACAGAATAAGCCCACATTCAATTATCACCAACAGAGAACCAGTGGTAAATTACATTTACAGCGGGTTTCTGCCGTTTTACTGTCTTAAAATGGAAACGCCCAATGAATAACATCAGAGACTTAGAATGAAAAGTGTAGATTATTAGAATAAATATTCTGAAACCAATGACGTGTGGAAAGCATTGCAGGAGTTTCTGCTGTATTGTGACAAAACATTATGGAAAACTGTATGATCAAATTCATACTTTAGCGTTACCAAAATTAATCAACAGAATAGCAATGTTGTTATTCCTGTTTATGCAGTTGCCCAGCCCAGTAGTGATTTTCAAGGAAAACATATTGGTGTGCGTTTGGTGCTGTTATCTTAATGACATTTAAGAATTTCCCTGTAAACTGAAGATTTTGAGCAAGTATTCGTGAAATATTTTGGTAATCGACTGAAATCGATGCTTCAGCCAAATAAAAACTGGAGTCTTACGAAGTCGTTTTCGAAGATTTTCGTTCTCTGTCATTGAATGAAAAGTGAAGGATAGTTATTGTTTTAACTGAGTCAAGCTTGATGTATCCATCATTGTTTGGGAATTGCAAAATTTGAAGGTTTGGAAGCTTGATTCTTTTAATGTAATTGAAACTGTTTGCTTATGTAAGCATTGTCGAGTATGTCAAGTCTTTAGTTTTTCCGATATAAAATTAGTTTACCTCGTTTCAGCTGTTTTACTGAAAAGGTGAAAGTGTGAATAAAAATAATTAACTACTTGATTTCACATTTTCAATGTTTAATTGCGAGTATCGCGTCAGTTGATGGACGGCTGTACATTCTCGACAATCATACTTCGTGGAAGGAGAAGTACACCAGCAATTGATATGTTTGTGAGGGAGGAAAGGCCCCGATGTTTAGGTAGTTTCGACGCGATGGCTGCTCCCCACCAACTCTGCTTTGTGACACAGTTGGACGCATGATTTCAAGCAACACTCTCGAAAGGACGGTCTATCCAAAGCAAGCAGCGAACTTGTTGTAGCTCAGGTGTCGTCATGGATTTCCGCGCTCCTGCAGAGTAGCGCGAAGGTACAGGACAGGAGTCATATGGGGTGCAATGTGGAATTTTCTGAACTCTCGCTCCCCATTTGCATTCATCATTGAATGCCCAAATTTTCTGCACAGAGAAGAGGTTACTTAATAGGTTACCCTTCCATTTATGCTCATTGTAGCTGACGACTCTCGAGTATTCAGGTCATTTCAATTATTGCCATCCTTAAGTAAATCCGACTCTTTCCCGTTTATTTGTCTTCATTATACTTTAGATCAATAATGTCCTTTAATACGTTTAAGTAAACGTATTGTTCTTAACACGTTCATTGTTTCTTTCCATCAACTTTTCTATGAAACTCAGATACAATCAAACACAGCACTATCATCGCCGACTGTCAAAGACATGAGTACGCTGCGATTTGGAGAAGGGTCTCAGGATGCAACAGCTGGAGCCCTGTGCACCAGTCTCGTCCCGCTCTGGTCAAGGGACAGATATGGATCCGATGCCGTAAGGATATTACGAGACCCATGGCTCTGTTAAAAGATGATTTTCAAGAGTTAAACCTGCCTCCCTTTCTTCATAAATGATGCCTACAATGTCGATTATTTCCAGCACTTATTTCCAGCACTCGCCCTTTGCACAGACCCTATCTTCAACATTGCATTGTTCACGGCCATGCATTCCGCTGCCAAAGTCCTAAACTATCAATCTACCAGCATCTCTCCCTATCCTCCTTTAAAAGCCTTTTAAATATGTCTCTCTTTTGACAGTTTCTATACACTGAATTCAAAATGTCTTTCGAGGCCTGGTGTCACATTTTATTTGGCAGGAAACCTGCACAATGCTATCGGTATTTTTGGACGGAACAAAATCTGTCCCTGAAGTAATGCTGTTTTCTCATTTATGAATAGATGGCTAAGGATTAGTCTGACATGATGTTATCCGGGGCGCATGATTTTGAATTATCCACATTGCTACAGATTTTTTTCCAATTCTGAAGGCCGTATTGCACGGCTTCCAAAATCTTGCAAATTAGAAACTAGTGTTTCTACGGGCCGACAGGTTCTTGCATAATTGTGCAATTTACTTAATGATCTGTGCGTACACAAACTGTGCAAAGTTCCAAGGGAACTTGATCAGAGAGGTTTGTACGTATGTTCAGACAGTGCTAGAAATGAAAATTCAATGTTTCACCTCATTTTTAGTGACAACGCGACTGGATAAACTGAACATCCCCGGCTCTTATCTGGTCCCTTCCTTCTCATGGTATATGGTAATGATTTATTATATGGACAAATATGTCACAATTTTTAATTAATATATTAATAATATGGGCGTTGCTGGGAATGAGAGGATGTATGTCCAGTCATTATTGTCGTTGGACTGAGAAGGTGGTTAGGAGAGAAGGAATGTCGTCACAAATTGTTCAGAGCATGTAAGAATGTGAGATTTAGCTCACTGAAGGGCTAGAATAAATTTTCAGCATTCTTATCAAGAATAATATTCTTTTTTTCTGATTTCACATTTTCAGTGTAAGTACTTGACTGCAACTTCTCCAAGTTGCCACGGTGAAATTCGAATTCAAGTCTCAGCATCAGGGTTCTAGAACTCTAGCTGGAAGTCGACCAACATCTGCTGTGCAAAATTGGATAATGACCTGTCACGCCGTTTTAGCTGTTCCCTATTTCTACCACTAATGACAAGATATCTGGGTGACTCACCAGAACTGTCCGAAACTTCAGCCTTTCCTGAAATGTTATCAATGATATGCTGATAAGCAACCGAAACAAATAAAATTGATTTATTGCATACATTGAACGTTAGAAACACGATATGCTTTAAAATTATTTGAACACGTAATCTCCAAACAGCAAAAATAAATTGCAAACGATAAAATTATTTTTGAGTAGTCGCGTGGTGGATTTCAGATACATTCAGTGGCTTCAGAAAGGGGACTTTTTTCTGAATATCTCCCTGTCATATTTCGAAGCGATTAGTGTATTTGAGGAATAGAAAACACTGGAAAACGTTTGAAATTACAAAAACAGAGGCTGAATATATGCGGGAGTACAAAGCTGGATGACATTGAAAGGGGGACGCTGAAAGGATTCGGGAGTGCAGACAAGTTGTGAATGGGTAAGGAAACGGCGGCTGAAATATAAATGGGCAAATGTGAGATCAGTCACTTCGATAGAAAACGTAGAGAAATGTCATGTTAAATGATGATAGATTGAAGATACTGGTGTCGAGAGAAACAAGGATGCCCTTGCACTCAAACTAAGAAGTGGTAAGATGCAGATACAGCACATAATCAGACGGCAAATGTTATGTAGGTCTTTATTCCAAGAGGATTTGAGTTCAAAAGTTGGGACAAATTTCTGCAATTATATTGAGCTCCAGCAATGTCTAATCTGAAATATTGCGGAAAACTCTGTTCTCCCTTCATAGCGAATGATATACCTAATACATGCAGTGGAATAGAAATTAATCAGATTGATTCCTGGAATAGTGGGTTAAACCCAGTGGGAGTTAAACTGACTGAGTATATAATCTCTCGTGCTGCAGGGCTGAAGGAAGGTTATGCCAGTTGGTGAACGTGGCTCTGCTGCAATGTTTTCGGGGCTTTGGGTTTCGACGAATGAGAGGAATCTCCACTAAGACGTACGAAACTATGATGACACTTGACATGTCTTGTGAGAGCGATACTGACACTGACGAGATTGTCTTGAGCCTGCGGAACAAATCTCAGTTTACGGGAACGGCCATTCAGGATAGATATGTGAAGGAAATTATTTACCAAACGGGCAGTGAGTCTTTAGAAATCTCCCATCAACAGAGTCTCTACCCAAGACTTGGTAGATCAGTATTTTCAAGAACAAGATCAATAGTTATCTAGATCTTAAGGAAACTAAGGAATGTGGAGTTAGTGAAGTAATGTGCCTCTGAGGTAAAACATGTAAACTGTAATCTTATTGAATGATGGAGGTCACTGGTGAAAGAATGGGCTTGTCCTGCTTCTATCTTTCATGTTACTTTGCTTTTATGATCTCACGACTGCAATGGATGGAACCTAGGATCTAATCGTAAGGAGCAATCATTGATTTGTATCGCTCAGCTCCACCTTGAAGAGATTTTTGAAGGCGTCAATATATTATAGCCATGCAAGCGAATTCTCTTGTCAGAAACATTGTCGGTGAAAACGGTGTTGTGATGGAACAAAAATATTCGAGATTTTCCATTGTCTACATCATTACCGCGTATCTGTTGTCGCACAAGATTCCCGTCTTTCTATTAATGGTGGTTTTAAATATTTGGTAATGGGGAACAACAGTGCACAAAATAAGGTATGAGTATATTTGTTACTTTGAAAATTGAATGCCTCACTAAGACTGTGGCTAATAAAGCAAGGAGAAACCTGAGATTAATAAAGAAAGGCATAAGTGACAAAGCAGTGAGATGCCCTTGAGATTTTAGAAAACGTTATAAGTTTCCATTAAAATATTGGGACGAATGCTGGTTGTCACATTTTATAAAACCGGTCAAGTACCGAGAGGGAGCGGAGAACAGAGAAACTAAAATTGTTTGAGAAAAGGAGGTGACAAAGTAGGCTGCAAACAAAAGAACAGATTTCTTCTCCTCTAAGTAAATACGTTAGGCAGATGTAACAGAGATGTGTAAGAATGGGATTGGATTACGTAGGGTGAAGAGAATACAAAACATGATATTTTTATGGCATCTATTTTCGAATTGACTAGGAACTAAACTATACAACGAAAAGAGGGGAGCTGGAGATTTTGCCAGTGAAGCTTGCCTGCTGGATTCTCCAATCAGAGTGTAACACTACCTTTACACGTCTTTGCTTAAGTACAAACGTGTCAATACACCTTGTATATGTCAGAACATTTGCGAGTGTTTTTTAACTATTATGTTCATCACTCAGACTACACTATAGTCATCCATAATATTCCTGGCCTATCTTTTACGTGTCTTGGCATTTTTCCAATAACAGCTTATAGTGTATTTTATTGTCAACTGCACATCCCTTCCATTTCCAAAGTTGCAGCTCAGCAGACGTCCTTCCTCGCAGACTAC
This sequence comes from Pristis pectinata, assembly GCF_009764475.1. Taxonomy (NCBI): domain Eukaryota; kingdom Metazoa; phylum Chordata; class Chondrichthyes; order Rhinopristiformes; family Pristidae; genus Pristis; species Pristis pectinata. The sequence goes on from NC_067438.1 coordinate 8,309,438, forward strand.
ATGTGACCACAAGATAATGGAACTGACATTTCCATTTCTGTTAAATTATATTGCATTTATTTCACGAACTTAATTGACTCGATAACATTTAGTATTAACATTTACCTGCACCGCCGCCAGCTTTTGCTTCTAGAGACAAAGAAAAACAGAAAATATATTGTGGCAAACATATACAATATGTTAGCTTCATATGTTTCGGGCGCTGCGTGTGTTATCCACGCTCCAACGCAGGACTTCATTGTGGAGGTCTCTGGACTTACACCAGGGAATGGCACCACCCATCCTAAGTGAAGCGAACCTGGGATCGGATCGCAGAACGCACACATTTCAATCCAAAGTAGCCATCTGTGGAATGTGGAAACTAAGTCTCACTTTTTATTTCTCGAACTCTGGAATAGTTGTTTTTTATTGATTTGACGGTACTTCCGGAACGTCTTAGGAAAATATTCATTTTATGTTATAATTTTATTCTCTTCGTTGTTTTGCATTATCTACAATCGTTTTCAAATGCCTGGTGAATTTAGAATTATTGCAAGTTTCGACGGAAGACAAAGCTCTTTCCCCAGCACTGGCAGCTGTTTAAGCCCATCAGGGAAATCCTGGGGCGTGGATTCAGGACCATGTCGTCTGAGGCCTATTCACTGTTGAATATTCATCACCTGACGTTCGGAGTGGAAGGCCATCAAGAATAACTCCTCACACCCGGCCCAAGTATTGTTAGCGGGCGGCAGCTGTGAGTAGTGATTCTGGGCTTTAATTCCAGGTCCAGGTATATAAGTGTTTTCATTCCTTGATTTAACAACTCCCACTGGATATTATTCCCTGTTTCGGCGAAATGTAAGAACACCGGAATATATTATATTCTATTGTACAATATATAATATACTAAATATTATATAACGTTTTAAATATTATATTACATGATATTATATTATATTGTATTATATTATATTTATGTCTGCGAATCAAAGGCTCTAATCTGAAAGGATGAGGATCCAGCTAAATGATCAACACACTGTCCACCCGAGTGCATGGTCCACCGTAATCATTCGGGTAATTTGTTTTCTCATACCTGAAAATGTACGCCGATGAACTCACAAAATCATGATTTTGTCTTCGTTAAAATGCAAATTGTCAATATACTCCAAAACATGACCAAAGCTCACAGGAATAATTTATTAATTCAAAAGAATTAGGATACAACGTGCAGGTTTTACTTGTGTCATTATATGGCACAGCATTGGCTTCAACTATGAAACAAGAGCTCATCATACTTCCGTATGACTCGAAGAAGGTACCTTCAGCATATTCGGAAGTGCTATTCTTTAATCATTTGAGCAACCGAGATGGAATGGATAATCCAAAATCTGTACTTACCTAAATCTGTTACTTTATCTTTCAATTTCTTTATTTCTGCACAGACAAAAGGATTAATTCAGGTTTTCTGGAACGCATTCTTAGATTTAATTATGATACCTGATTAGAATTTAAAGCTATGGCGTGGTCCAACACTGTGATTGAGAAAATGCCGCAGAAATCTTTGAAATTAACCATTATTGATATTAAATAATTCATCTCGAAAGAAAGGATTGCGGCAATTAAAAGGGACAGTAGGAATAGATACGCCAATCTCAATTCAAAATGAAAATGAAGAGAAAAAAGCATCATATTCAATCTCTCCATTAATTTCCTTTACATCCGGAATCCGAAAGATGACGACATCCATTCGTTACTATTAAATCTAGCCACCGTTACTCCCTGGATATCAACAGTTTGTGAGAAATTGTACAGGTGACAACGGTTCACAAAGTCGTCTGTTGAAAATGTTGTCAAGAGCAAAGAATGATGATAAATAAATGCGGCCTTGCCAGCTCTGCCACATCATCTAAGCTTTTTCCCGTTTTTAATGGATTATAGACAATATGTAATAGAAGATATTTCGATCGGGAGAAAACAGAAATGCAATCATATAAGTGATACTTCAACAACTAACTTCAATTCAAATAGGCAGCTTTTGAAACGACTTAAAACTGAAAAAAAAATTGTAATCAGGGAACCCGAACGAAAAACACAATAGAAATATTCTGCTCAACATGGAACGGTGAGAACATTAGGCTTTATTCCCGACACGTCAAATATTTCCTTTGAAATTCAAATGTAGTCCTGCTCATTACGACCTTTTTTTTAATGTTAGCTCTATTGCGCACTTACCTGCATCCGTGTCTTGTTCTGTTTATATTCAAGTGGGAAAAAAAAGCAAAGTAATTTCAAAGCAGGTAATCCGTTTACTTGATAGAATCCTTTAATTTTGCTATTTGCGCTGATGCTTAGCAATTAACATTTTCAGCAACACTGTTAGTTGCTTACTGATTTACTGTAGATTATATATAATATATTAGAAAGCCACATTTTTTTAAAATTGGAAACAGAATGGAACGGCGTCTTTTTCCACAAGGGACACGATTTAATGTCATTCTTCAAGGTAACAGTGAAATAGTATACTAATTCCGGATTTTAATTATCGCATGAAGAGTTTCTCATTTGCCTTACTTAATGTGTCACAGTCATTTTTTAATTTCCTGAGTTCTGAAATGAAAACAAAGTTTTAGGTTGCACAGTTAATCATTATCATTAACACTTTATCAGAATTGTTTCCATTTCAAGCAATCTTTTTGCTAAGTTAGGACTTTTCAATGTCAGAGAAAAAATCAGCTCAAATAAGAAAACAGAAACTTAAAATTTGGTCACTTCATCTTTCCAGCCTGCTCAGCTATTAATAAAAATCGTGGCTGAACTTCCATGTCAACAATTTTTTCTGCATCATGCTCGTTTCCCCTTATTCCCTCTGTGATCAGAAAAGTATTTTTAATTAACTCTGTTTTTAATTAACTCAGCGACTGAAATTCCACACCTCTCCAAGCTAGATAACTTCAAACGTTCACCACTCGAAGTAATTTATCGTGATCTGAGAATGGCTTACTCGCCATTCTCAGTCGCCTGACTGCAGGTTATAAGGTCCTCAGTCAGGTAAAACTTACCTTCATCAAGCCTGTGGCACCATGTAGGAATTTTCAAAATTTCTGAAAGATCTCCTCTTATGCTTCTATAACGTGCGCCCTATCACCTCACCAAGAATTTCCAATGGTAGCCACTAAATTGTGTCCACTTTCACAAAGAACAATAAGGTAAAAACTTCAAGCGAAAGCCCGTATCTTCAATTTCGCCACCGAGTTTTTTTTTCGCATTCTGACTTCGAAAAATATCGAACTTCCCTTACCGTTTATACTTATAAACAATGAGTCAGTTCGTTCACTCGCATTACTCAAAATTACTGAGGGGAATCAACAAACTTCAAAACCTGGGCCTCTGTACCTCCTCTGCAACTAGATCTTTAACTTCCTTATCGGGAGACCACAGTCAGTGCTGATTGGTAATAACATCCCCTCCTCGCTGACGATCAAGGCAAGCGCACCTCAAGGATGTGTGCTTAGCCCACTGCTCTACTCTCTCTACATTCATGACTGTGTTGCTAGGCACAGCTCAAAGTCCATCTATAAATTTGCCGATGACACCACTGCTGTTAGCAGAATCTCGGATGGCAACGAAGAGACATAGAGGAGTGAGATAGATCGGCTTGTTGAGTAGTGTCACAACAACAACCTCGCACTCAACGTCTGCAAGATAAAGGAATTGATTGTGCAAGAGGAATTCGGTAGAACTCACAGAAGTCCTCACTGACGGGTCAACGGTGGAAAGGGTGAGCAGCTTCAAGCTCCTGGGCGTCAACATCTCAAAGGATCTATCTTGGGCCCAACACATTGATGCAGTCACGAAGAAGGCACGCCAGCGTCTCTATTTCATTTGGAGTTTGAGAGATTTGGTATGTCACCAAAGACTCCTTCAAATTTCTACAGATGTACGGTGGAGAATTTTCTGACTGGTTGCATCACAGCCTGGTAGGAAAGTTCCAATACGCAGGATCAAAATACGTTGCAGAGGGTTGTAGACTCAGCAAGCGCCATGATGGGCACAATCCTCCCCTCCATCGAGTACATCCATAAGAGGCGGTGCCTCAAGAAAGCCGCATCCATCATTAATGACGTTCACCATTCGAGACATGTCCCTTCGTGTTACTACCATCGGGGAGGAGGTAAGGGAGTCTAGGAACAGATTCTACCCCTCCGTCATTAGATCCCTAAACGGTCCATGAACCTATGAACTACCTCTTTATTCTTCATTTGCACTTTTTTTTTAATTTTGTAACTTATATTAATTTTTTATCTTGCACTGGACTGCTTCCACAAAACAGCAAATTTCACGATATATGTCAATGATAATAAACCGGATTCTGATTCTGATGCTGATTCCTTGGACCTTCTTCCAAATCCAGGACTCTTCCAGCTGGAAGGATGGGAACATCGCCGCCTGGAAGTTGCCCTCCAAGTCACATACCATCCTGACTTGGAAATATATCTTAGTTACTTTGTCATGGCTTGTTGAAGCTCCTGGAACTCTCTCTATGATAGCATTTTACCTATACCCACACCTCAAGATCTGTAGCTGTTCAAGGAGTCGGCTCACCACCACCACCGTAAGGGCAGCCAGGGATGGACAGTTAAATGCTGGTTCAGCCTGCGAAGCCCAAATCCCTTAAATGAATAAATAAATGGGCGACAACATTTCATCAAGTTGTCTCCCAAAAATATTGTCAGAAGTAAAGAATTATGAGCAATAAATGCAGGTCTTTCCAACTCTGTGGTATCATGTAACTCCCACTCTACTTCCTGCATAATAACCAGTTCTCAATACGTAATCTCAAAATCCTTGTCCCCTAATTTTGTTGACCAATCTAATGCGTGGGAACTAATCCAAATCCTATACACCATATTCATTGATTCCCCCATCTCCTCTAATAACCAGAAGCTTAAGAATTTCAATAGATGGACTTGTCATTCAAAATTCCGTACTAACTCTGTTCTGTCCTCGTATTTTCAAGATGATTATTTATTGCATCTTTCATTGCCGACTGTAATATTTTTATAACACTAAAGTTGAGCTAACAGGTTGTAATTTATTGGCTTCTCTCTCTCTCTCCATCCTTTCATAAAAAGTTGTGTCATAATTGTTAACCTTCAATCCACAGGAACAAGTACAGAATCAAAAGATATTTGGAAGACGATAACCGGAGCATTCACTACCACTATAGAGCTACTTCTCCTTCTTCGTTTACGTTAATCAGATGGCTGAGACTATCAAGATAATGAATGCCCAAAGGCCTTGCAGATATAAAGCTCAAAGACATAAATATTAGAATCCCAGTCACCCTCCAACTCCTGGAAGACAAACATCTGCATGAAATTCAAACAACTGCGGGTGCTGGAGATCCGAAATAAAAACAGAAAATATCAGAAACGCTCAGCACGTCTTCCAGTTGAAACGTTAGCCCTGCTTCCCTTTCCAGCAATGCTACCTGAACTGTCAGGCCTTCTCAACAGTCATCATTTCCTCTTTTTTATTTTGAATACCACCTTCAGTAACTTATGTTCGGCGAGTCGATTCAAACGGATGTAGCTGCGCAACATGAAACAATGATGGTTTTGTGCACAAAGTCATTACGCATAACGTTGTGGCATGGATTTTCACTTTTCTGGTTATAAGTGCTCTAAAGCGTCAAATCAATGAGTTACCGGGCTTCCTGTAACCGCCATTATGTCAAGCAGGCTCAGATTTTAAAATTGGGCAAATTAATTTGATGAACCAGAGCCCGAGGCTTACCTCCCATTACACGCCCAGGGCTGCGCTAACACTTCCTTGCCGTGTGCTCCCAACGAAATTGAAGCTTCGATGCCTCGTGGTTCCACGAGAGGATAGGTTCGTGATTGGCGACCAGCTCTCTCACCCCACAGCGCGCTTACGCCCTCTGACAGACCACGCTATCTTCCTTTCTTTAAATGTCCTTTAAAACAAGTGGCATTCTAAAATGACAGAAATGTATTGAAATATTTAATAAATATTATCTGCACAATTTAAAACATGCATATTTTCAAATACGTTGCTTGTGTGAAAACATAAACATAAAGACAACGAAAGATAAACAAGAAGAATCTACTATAATTGTACAATCAGGGTTCGGGCCAGAGAGGCAAAGAAAATTGAAATGAATGTAGTTCTGGCCCAGCATAAAATGTACGAATCACTGGCGGAAGCCCAATCGATCACCCGACATTGCTGCATAATATTTCCTCCAGTCTGCACTTTAACTTCAAATAGCGGTAAAAAGAAAAACTCCAAACTGAGCATCACCATTGCAAACAATAGCGCCGTCAATCAAGTCAGAGAACAAAGCTGGGATATCCCAGGAGGATTGGAACGTGCCTGTGTATCCAAAGTGGTAGTTCGTAGCTGTCAAACAACACGTTCCAGACTTAAACAACGTCTGCATAAGTCCTTAATTTACGTGTGCAAAATTTTGGTTCCAAGCACGAATATGGCCAGTGAAAGAGACTGCGGAATTTCCCTCAAAACTTAGCAAAACGCCGCAATACAAAGTTGAATCCCAAGTTCTATCGAAGGGAATAAAGATATCATATCATCATTGCACGCTAAAGTGAGCAAGGCGTCAAATTTAGAAAGTACCAAGACACTCTCAAAGGCGACAGCCAAAACTCTTCCTCACAAATAAATAGCGTGAACCAGGAATCCTTCCCGAAGTTCAACTGATCAACCGCCTGACATGGCGAAGTACACAATACAATCCTATTTCACGTATATGGCAAATTAGTTCATAAAAGGAAATGCTTGCTCCTATTTTCCTCTGAAAATGCTGACAACATAATTTCGAAAAGGCTGATGCATTCGTAAATTGACAACTAGAGAGGCAGACAGGCAAACAGATAGATAGATAGACAGATACATATCTACAAACGCAGGCGGTCGGACGACTACACAGACGGACAGATAGGTGTGTGGGTCGGTAAGTGGATAGACATAATTAGATAAATATACAGAGAGTGGGAGATAGATATAGATAGATAGATAGATAGATAGATAGATAGATAGATAGATAGATAGATAGATAGATAGATAGATAGATAGATAGATAGATAGATAGATAGATAGATAGATAGATAGATAGATAGATAGATAGATAGATAGATAGATAGATAGATAGAGAGAGAGAGAGAGAGAGAGAGAGAGAGAGAGAGAGATGGGTGGATGTATGGCTGCATGACTATTGTAACTTTGTTCTGTTTATTTAACTCAATATAATCTTGCAATTCGGACACAGCAGGAAGGCGGGTCCATTTGTAATTATACCACTGTGGAAAAAAGCTAATTCAAGTCAGCGGAGAATTATTCCAAGCCGTCATTTATCAAATAGCAAACTTTGGACTATAGAAAAAGATGAAATATAGTTTGAAACATGTATGTAATAATAAATCTTTAACGACTGTGATGTAATATTTTACCGTGCCAGAAGACTAGCTTTATCAACTGAACAATTGAACGAAGTTTGTATGTTCTAAGTAAGAATGTGTAAAACCGTGTTTCCATTTACCTCCAGCTTTGTCTTCGGCGTCTTTTTCTGTTGAGGTGAAATATATAAAAGTACTTCATTAATACAATACTACGTGAACATATGATATAGAATGAGCATTGGCAACATTTTAAAGCTCAGAATAGCATAGCAAGGTGTCAATAAAATGTTTTATCACCAGGTTTCCTCTTCGTATATTTCATCCGTTCTGTTCTATTCAATATTAGCACTGGTATTCCAGTACAAGTTGCAAAGCTATATTTAAATTGAATATCATATCACTTTAAACATTTGTTTCGAAACATTTTGGTAGCCATACCTGCCGTTTTCACATTTCTCTTCAATGTTGTAAGTTCTTTTAAAAAGAAATGAATATGTAGCAGTTTTAAACTTCATGATAAATATATTTTACCATCTGCGATGCTGATAATTTCGTGTCGTTACACCTAAGCATTCGTGATTGCTGAAGCAAACAAAAACATTGCATGCGATTCTTGAGAAATATACAAGCCACGAAACATCAGCGAAGCTGCAATTTCCAGAGCGAGTGTCAGAAAATAACTTGTTCTGCAAACCTGGTGCGTCGGCAAATAGTAACGAATGAAACTAAAACTTCCCTCTCCACATTTTACTTCTCCCTCTTGTAGAAATGACTAAAGAAAGAAATTACCAGCCTCACTGAGGGGTAATTGCATGTGGGAAAAGCTATTTACCTCATACAGCAAAGACAGACTGAATGCCGGGCGCAGAAAGCTACAATGTGCCGAGGTGGTGTTTTTATTGTGAGAAGACCAGGAGCTCCATTTGAATCATGCAAAATGTTCTTGATCGAGGGGATTGAGACAGACAATTAAAGTGACAATGACTCGAAATTCTTGGGGGTGAGCGAAGGTTCTCACACAATCTACATTTAGTTTCCTCATATCTAAGGGACCACATCTTGAAGAGAGAACGCGAAAAGAAAATTCAAAGAAATACAAATAGACCTCAGAGAGGTGTAAAATCTGATTTATCAGCTGCTCCGTGATGCTCTTCTTCGGGACTTCTAATCCCCAAGCTTCAACGGCCTGCGCTTTCTCTGTTATAACGTTAGGGAATTTACCAGCTTAACCCGATGATATAAGTCTTCCATTTATTTCAATAAACTGATTTTAACAAGTAAATTACTGAGAAGTAATTTGCACTTTGCGAAAAGACGAATTTCGCAAATGCATCTGATTGTTTCAGAATTTTCAATTTTGTTTCCATTTTTGAAAACGTGTTCACACTTAATGAGACATTTCTGTGGATCGGGTTTGATCAGCCGCTGTCAAGTTAACATGGTTTGCGACCAGAGGACCCAACTGTCCTTACTGTCTTGCCGACCACAGTGGGTGCAGTTTTGTTCAGGACGATGCTGCTATAAAATCTGGTGTAAATCAATGCATCCTAAGCGCGTAAGCAAGCGGTGAGGGTGAGTGACACAGCTCTACAGATTTCTAAGTTTGTAGGGACAAACATACATCTTAAAAAGAATTATGAATCATTATGTCATGTCCAAGAAGTAAATACAGAGATGGATTGCGGACATATTAGGCACGTTGAGGAAGCTTTAACCGACGCTTCCTCACAACTTTAACAACAAGAGTTCAATCCTGAAATCCGAAGTTGTCTGTACAGTCAGAATTCTTCTGCAAGGCGTGGGGTTATTCAGGTGCTTCACTTCGCTTGTACATCCCAAAAAGGTATTGATTTGGAGGGAAATTCCCATTAAAAAACGTGTTGAATCTAGAGGCATAGTGGGTATATTTGCCAAAGGGTCTCTGTCAGTGTTGTGTGCCGCTATAAGGCCCTGCTGCTGCGCAGACCTCGCCGTGAATTCTGGTGGATTTCGACAGTAAATTCCCAAGTGGATATCCACCAACATAACATCGTAATGGCTGTGAGATACAGTGGTGAGAACAGTGTTTCAATGTTTGCTAGAAATTGTGGGCCAATGTGGTATTCGCTTCATACTTCTAACAATGCAATAGTATTGACATTTCGTTTATCACCCATAGTATCTCTCACAGTGAAATTTACAAGTAGCATATTTTTGCAAAGTAGATATAACTTATTGCTGCCATACAATTTTTAATCTCAGAAGAGAGGTTGGAGAGAGCTAAAATAAAAAAAATGGAACGGTGGTGGTGTTTCAAAATATTTAATTCATTTGATCTTGTGGATGGTAGAAGTTTGAGAGATATTCTTCAATAAGCTTGGAGAGTTGAAACAGTTGCAGCTCTTCACTATAAGAGATGGTGGTGGTTATGATGGTAGGATTTTTTAATTATAATAATACATGAAACATGGATCGTGGATCCTTCCAGAGTAGTGTTGGACCTGTACACTACCATATAATTTGCGAGTATTTCATGACATTCCTGACTTGCAACTTCTGTGAAGGATCTCCGGATATATGAAGAGAATCCCGAATAGTCAAGTATGGATTGCTCTTACCGCCAACGTATTTAAGCAGCTGAAGCGTCTTTAGTATTTTCCTGCCCACTGATGGGAGGGGATTAGACATGCCATTGCTGATCATTGTTCCATGGGCCAAAGAGTTGAGTTGCTGAGTTGAGATCAGAGTAACTAACGCCAACATCAAGCTGGCATTTAGCTGAATGTGTCATGAAGGAGATGCAGTACAACTGAATTTTCTAGGCATCTAACGGAAAACATAACACTGAGGAAGACGGTGGCGGTCGGGAAGGATGTTCAATCATGGTCCCTCATATGGATATACAGCAGTAAAACTTTTTCAGCTGCGTTTTAATGCCATCCTTCCATCATGACCGAAGTATAATCGGTCACTGATTATTATACAATATTCTAATCTATTTACAACTCCTCTTCAAGTGAATCAGTGCGGTCCTTCATGAAACAAAGAAATAACACAACCGACAACTGTCAGCTAACAAACACAAATTGCAATTACATAAGTACAAATAATCTAATCACACTCGTACATTGGCCAAAATGTGGCTTACTGACAGAAACACCAAAGACTTCTAACATCTTCAGGGGCTGGGTGTCTTACTATCCTCTTGTCTGCATATGTATATATTAAACTCTTAACATCAATAAGGACAAAGAATCCAAAATTTGATATTACAATAAACATTCATTTTCTTCACTTCGACTCACAGTGACTGCAATGTTTGTCATCTTTAAAATACGATTACTCGTCAAATCCTCTCCATAGCAGCTCTGAAACTTTTGACGTCTAGTACTGCAAAACCAAATACAGTGGAAACATTGGGTCATCGCCACAAGCGGATTCTCCTCTATGTCGAACACCATTTATTCATTGTTGCTGGGTCTAAATCCTGAAATTTCTACCAAATAGCAATGAGAATTCCTTGAGCGAAAAGGCTGCAGTGGTTAAAGGAAGTAACTCGCCACCAGCATCCCGCGGGTGTTGGTTCATTCGGCTTAAATAATGAAAATAATAAATTTACAGAGAAGAATAAAAAGCAAAATGAAATCGGGTAAGTTTACTTTATTGCAAATGAATTAGAAGATAAGATACAAATTAAAATCAAGAAACAAAACTGCCACTTACCTGTATTTAATTTGCTCATTAAATTAATCGATCACAGTTAGTTGAATTGGGGACTCCCTTCATGTGTGTGCCTGTTTCCAGAACTGGTGGCGCACACACTCCCAAATAATGCAATGTATGAAACGATATGTCCATTTACCTACGTCTTTCTCAGCGACTGAATCCTCTGTTGAAGTGAAATTTACAAAGGTGGTTCGTCAGTTTTTCAAGGTAAAGGCATCGAGAAAAATACAAAATAATTAAACAAAACTCAGAATCGCAGATCAACAGGTGAATACAACGTCAATATGTTTTGTATCAGACTGTTTTCCCATGCTCCGTCGACTGCAGTTTTATTAAATTAAAGCTGACATTCTGCATACCAACAGCTCAGATCAATAATCGAACTATTTCGGTAATTGTTGGGTAGTCTCGCACCTAAATCTTTCACGGATTTCTTCAGCCTTGCGATTGCTTTAAAAAAGAAAAGAAAATCTTAAGAAATTGAACGTAATTACATTTTCCTATATTTATTCCATACATCAAATTGTTGTAAAGTAGAAATATATATATATAGTGTGTGTGTGTGTGTGTGTGTGTGTGTGTGTGTGTGTGTGTGTGTGTGTGTGTGTGTGTGTGTGTGTGTGTTCCTCTAAAGATAAACGACCCAGGTGTGAGAACAGCGAGAATATAGGAACAAAGTGTCGTTTGCATTAATTTTACTATAATTGTTTCACAATAGAACATACCAACTTTAATGTCATTTGTCTCTTATATCTTGACTTGTGAGTACGCAGACATTTCCGGAGTTAATATTCCTGTGTTAATTTTACTCTCCTTCCATACTGTTTGAGGTTCCTAAAGAAATTGTTTCTGTGAACGAATGTGCAGAGCAGTTTATCTCATCGATTCTGCGATTGTCGTACTCAGTCCAACTAACCTGCACTGCTATGTCGTTAGTTCGCCTGGCGGGAGGTTTCCGTCTTGGTGTTCAATTTATAATTCGATGTGTCGTCTGAAAGTTCTAGATGTTTCTCCTATCTTATTTTATCTTTTGTTTTGGTATTTACTGTGAACGGCTGTGAAACGTTCTCCTCGAACTCTGTTATGTTTGTTTCAACTCTCTTCCCTGGCGAAGCCATGCAATTTGTGTTATTGCCACGATGATGCCAGAGGATAAGTAATTAATTTTCTTTTTTCAAAATGACAAATGCAGTGAGATATTCTGTCCTAAGTTTTGTGACTGATCGATCAGAATGATATGCTTCAACAACATTTCACTTTAAAATGCGTAGCGTTATTAACCACAAAGTGCCCCCTCACTCTGGAACACAGTATTTTGTCCTACCCATTACAATGGAAAGAATGAAGAAAAATGGCAGTTAATTTAATGTAATTAATAGCTATTGACCTCGGGCAGTAAATTAATATGTACTCTTTTGGATCATTGCGAAATTCGCCTGTTTCCATAAATTTCCAGCTGAGAGTCTCTAAAAATAGATTTTACTGTGACTATGAGAGTAGTACTGTTTCTTTCATAAGTTTGTCAGTTACGAACGGAAAACAATATAAGTGGAACGATGACATGTATTGCGTTACAGCAAAAGCAAAATCAGATTTTTCACGCCCACTTTAATGTTTACCAAGATGCTTGTAAGTATACTCAATGGACTTTCCAAGTGGCTGTAGGTCGAACAATGCACTGCAACGTGCCTTCCCGCTGTGTGCAATAAAACGCTTATGAACCTGCCAACATGTTTCAAATTCAATGACATTTGCAGGTACATAGTCTATGAGGTTGGTGAGTATTAAATTTCAATATAGCAAGTTAATTTCACAAAGCGAGTGAGTTCAAATAAATGCATTTCAGTAATTGTTGTTTCGTTGATTTGCAGAAGGTCATTGTGAACTATAAAACTGCATTAATAAATTTTCTAAATAAGTCTAAATCTGCCTAAATAATATTAATATCACAATGTAATAAAAAATTTTTAAAACTTCTTTTTTATTGTACGGAATAGACACGTTGAATCAATAGAAACGATAGAATGTGTATGCCATTGTTTTTCGTGGAGAAATAGTCTTCGATGAAGTCGATATAGGTCTAACTCGAAATGCATCCAGCAAACAAAGTCCCTTGATATTCGCTTTGACATGTAAGGGTAATCCAGGGAAAAATTCCATCCATTTCATCCTCCGTTTTCTTAAATAACTTCCTGGCTCTTCAAAGGTGAAGAGGGAAATAATTGGAGAATTCATACCCCTGACGTGAAAATACGGAATAGGAGACCTCGTCAGTCTCTCTGTTTAGAAATAATAATGGAAAGTCTGTTTAGGGCCTTTTGTTACCGTTAGTATTAAGTACTTCGCATTGTACTCCGTGTGTAAGCAACAAAGGAAATGCCTGATTTGAAACTGTCATTAAAACAAACTCAGTCCAACATTACCATGTGAAAAATAAAGAATAAAATACCATAGCGCGTGGACAGGGGAGGGGGGGGCAATGCAAAGTAAAATTATGAATTATGCAACGTTATCGATAACAGAAAGTTGAAGCTCAGGTTAAAGTTAACAAATCAGTAAAACGCAAAAGAGAAATGTTGGTGTTTGTTTCCAGTTACAACAATATAAATCAGAGATATTATGTTCGATGAATTTCATCTTGGTTTCATCAATGACGAGATTCGATGCAGCTCTGGTATCACTTAACGAAAAATTGTACATAGACACCGAATAAAATGCCTGAGAAAGTTGCACAGGTATTTTCACCTGAGAGGTTACAACTGTTTAGACAAATAATCCACGTTGAAACGTATCTGTAAACCGCAGAAAATTATGTAATAACCATGTAAATATAGGTGGCATCCCGAAAAGATTTAATAAAAATGATATCGACGCTATTTTGCCAGCAGGGAAGATCAGAGGCAAAGGTTTCTGCATCAAATTGTAAAATAAATACGCAACTCTCCCCCCCCCCCCCACCCCACCCCCCAAAAAAGTTAAGCTTTTACTTCTTTTTTATAGAATTCAGAATAAACACTGTATTATCAATTTAGTATTAAGGCTGTCTTAAAGTGGAACAAATGAAAAGTCAAAGACACGCCGATCGCTTTACCCGGGAGTACTCAAGTGAGCAAAGGTAGTCGGTTATAACGGCTTGTGTTGTATTGGTCAGCTTATATGAAAATACGAACCTAGGTAAATAGAGGCATGGGCGGGCAGATGGACATACCGACAGACAGATGAACGGGAGGGTCCGTACAAACTGACAGGCAGAAGGACCGAGAACAAGACAGACTGAACTTTCGCTGGACAATATAACAACGAGTTAAGCGGCCAACCTATGAGATAGATGGATAGATCGATAGATAGACAGACATACAGATGGACAGAGAGACAAATAGATGGACAGATAGATAGATAGATAGATAGATAGATAGATAGATAGATAGATAGATAGATAGATAGATAGATAGATAGATAGATAGATAGACAGATAGACAGACAGACAGACAGACAGACAGACAGACAGACAGACAGACAGGATGATAAATAGACAGACAGACAGGATGATAAATAGACAGACAGACAGAGAAGCAAACAGACCGGTCGGCAAGGGAAATATTTATGTGTGAAATTGATGTATGCGGAAATGCCATGTTTTAAAACAGTTTACATGAAGTCAGAGTAAGACAGAACGAAGCATTCTAGAAGAAACAATATGAGATCAATATAGATTCGTTTCCTTTCAAGTCTCCAGGAGCTTCAGAAGATTAGATCCATTAAATGTTGGGAAAATGCTTTCTTTTAAGAAGTCTCGTAATACCGTGAAATATTTTACGGTTTCTTTTTTCAATTTACCTTCGTCCTTTTCTGCCTCTGTTTAAAATACATGGAAAAATATGTTATATTGTAAGAAAGTTTAAATAGAGCATTCCTTCATTTGACAAAACAACACAGTATCTATAAAAATGCAGTGTGGCATACAAAATGATTACATTCTACGTTGCATTTGGCCATCATGTCAGCGTTCTAAGTCCCTAATGAATAATATAATTAAAGTTCAAAATAGCCATAACTATTGAATAATTTTCTTGCTTATAAAGGAAGTATAAAACCCTTAATACATTCAAAGTGATACCTTACACCAACAAAAATCACTTCAGTCAGTTCCTCAGGCGATGTACTGTAAAGGCTTTAAATGGTAATAGACCAAATAAAAAATTGATGAAAATATACAGAACAATGAACAGCTTCTGCGGAGAGAGAAACGGTGTAGTTTACGACCATTTTCCAGTTTTGATGAAAGGTCGTTTAGCTGAAAGATTAACTCTGGTTCTCTTTCAGCGGATGTTGCTTGTTATGCTAAGTTTTGCTACAATTTCTGCATTTATTTCCAATTATTCCTGAATAGCTCATGGACAATAATTTACCCTAGATTATAACCTCATTGTAAAAATCTGCAATTGCTCTTACCGAGATCAGTTGCCGCTTTTTTCAGTTTGGTGATTTCTGGAAGGAGAGTAGGTTTAATATCACCCGAAATATTTCCACAAATCTCGACGGTTTAGTATTCGAATCAAGCCATTTTAATTGCGACAAATAAATATGTTACGTTTAAGTTTCGGGCTATAATACTTAATTGAAGCATACAGTATATTTTCTTAACGAGGTATCAACAACAAACCACTGTGATTTTCCCTTTGGTAATTGTCGTTGTCCTGGGACTGGGCACTGAGAAAAGCCGAAAAAGAGGTGCAATTTTGAAGGAAAATCCTGTTATTAAAACCAATGAAGACATATTGTAGCGACTCACCGTCCGAGCAAGCGAACCGGATCGGCGGTCGGGTCGCGCGTCGTTGAAGCGGCGAGGCCCAAGATGGCGGTGGGCCTTCGTCTTCCCCGAGCGACAGGGAGAACCCGCGCGCGGGAAAGGTTTGATGACGTAGCGTAAACGTCATTGCCGTTTTGAGTGGGCGGGAACAGGCTCTCTTAAAAGGCCCGGGCAAGGCGGGAAAATAAACCAGTTCTGTTCTGAAACTCCACGACTAGTGTCTTGTGTTCATTCCGCGGTAGCGACCGCTACAATATAACAAAATTATATAAATATCTATACCCATCACTAAACAGCAGAACAAAATTCGGAAGGAAGTCAGTACCATCCATTCTTCACGCAGCAGCTCAAAAGGAAATTCACAATGATTATTCTTCATGCCGTTTGCCACGTTTAGTTTAAAGAACTCCAAGAACACGTCTTTTCGCATTCTCGGAATGTTTTCCATCAAAAATGTACAGCTATTGCTGCGAATGTCATGTTCTAGAAAAAGAAGATAGCTAAGAAGAGGGTAAGACCACTCAAGGATAATGGAAGGAGCTTGTGCTTGGAGGCGGAACATGTGGGCGGGGTCCTAAATTAGTACTTTACGTCAGTATTTACCAAGCAGAAGGACGTGCTGGGTAGTGAAATTAGTGTGGAGCCTGCTGATAGGCAGGGGCATTTTGAGATAAAGAAAGAGGTAATGCTGAGTCTCTTGAAGAACATTAAGGTGGATAACTCCCCAGGGTTTGATAGAATATACTCCAGATTTCTGGGGCCTTGAGTAACATCATCGTGTCCTCAGGCGGGGTCCAGGAAGACTGGCGAACAGCTAATGTTGTTCCATTGTTCAAGTAAAGAAATGGGAATAATCCTGCAAGCTATAGACCGGCGAGTCTCGCTTCAGTATAGGGAAGCTATTGGAGAGGATTCTTAGGGATGGGATTTATGAGCATTTGGAAAACCATGGCCTAAATTGGGACTGTCAGTACGGCTCTGTGCGGGGAAAGTTATGTCTTCCGAACTTGATTGAATTTTTCCAGGAGGTAACGAACGTGACTGATGAAGGTACAGCTGTGGAAGTTGTCTACATAGATTTTAGTAAGGCGTTTGATAAGGTTCCTCGTGGTACGCTTGTCAAGCAGATTAAGAAGATTAAGATTCATGGGATCCATGATGACTTGGCGTTTGGTTCAGAATTGGCATGCCAATAGATGCCAGAGGGTAAATGGTCGATGGGTCTTATTCTGGCTGGAGGTCCGTGACTACTGGTGTTCCGCGGGGATCCGTACTGGGACCTCTGTAAATACTTGAATGAAAATGTGGATGGATAGGTGAGTAAGTTCGCAGACGATACAAAGATTGATGGCGTTGTGGGTAGTGAAGACGATTGCCAAAGGATACAACAGAATATAGATCAGTTGTAGATATGGGCAGATGGAGTTTCATCCGGCCAAGTGTGAGGTGTTACACTTTGCGAGATCAAATGTAAAGGGACAGTATATTGCCAGTGTCAAGTCTATCAACAGCGTCGATGCACAGAGGGATCTGTTGATAAGGTGGTAAAGAAGGCATAAGGCATACCTGTCTTTATTCGTCGAGACATTGAGTTCAAGCGTCAGTAAGTGATGTTTCGGCTTAATAAAACGCTGGAGTGTCCACATCTGGCGTATGACATTCACTTCTGGTCGTCCCAGTATAAGAAGGATGTGGAAATTTTGGGGAGAGTACAAACGAGATTTACCGGGACGCTGCCTGGATTAAAGGGCAAGTGAGAGTTTGTACAGACTTGAGTTGTTCCTTTCTAGAGCGGCGGAGGCTGAGCGTAGACCTGATAGACGTTCATAAGATATTGGGAGGCATAGCTGGAGTCGACAACAGGCGTCATTTTCCCAGGGACGAAATAGATAATACCAGAGGATATGCATTTAAGGTGATAGGGGGGAAGGTTGAAATGACGTGCGGGACAAATCTTTTACAGAGTGTAGTGGGTGCCTGGAAGAAGCGGCCAGGGATGGTCGTGGGGGCAAACACGATAGAGGCGTTTAAGAGGTCATTAGATAGGCACGTATATGTGCAGAGAATAGAGGGATATGGCATTGTGTAGACAGAAGGGATTAGTTTAGTAAGGCATTTGATTACCAATTTAATTAGTTCGGCACATTATCGTGGGCAGAAGGGCCTGTTCCTGTACTGTACTGTTCTTTGTTTTCAAGGAAGTTGGGAATGAAATATTCTTTAAACTGTTTATGCATGTCAGATGGCTTGGAGATGGAAACATATCCTTCAACGATTCGTTAAGTACTAATCTTCAGGATTTCACATACCATTGTTCCTTGATGTACTCTTTCGCTCAGCTTGGGTTTCCATATTTGCATACCAGCTTTGCTAATTCCCTTCTCGTTTTATTTTTCCCGTGCCGCTCATTTAAGACTATGTGTTAGTCGAATTTCGCAAGTGCCCTTCCATTCTTTACCGTTCCTCGACAGCTGTTGTTTGAATCAGGAACGGACTGCCTGAGAGGGTGGGCATGACAGAGCCTTTCTGAAGAAGCATCTGGATAAGATAAGGCACAAAAGGCTAAGAAGCAAGTACTGAAAATGGGATTAGCAGATTTGGCTACCTAAAAATCTGCATGGACATGGTGGGTCTTCTTCTGCGCTGTTTGTGTAATGAGCAGGATTTGTTAAGAGAACTAGAAGTAAAGGAGCCATTGGGAGGTATCTGCAATTGGAGAGGGAAAAGGGCAAATCAGAAGGGTCAATTTTGCAGTTGAACAAAGAAGACTATGGTTCCATGAGGGAGGAGCTGGCTAAAGTTGACTGGGCGGGCATCCTGGCAGAATTGTCAGTGGAACAGCAATGGCAGGTATTCTTGGGAATAATGCACAAGGTGCAGGATCAGTTTATTCCCCAGAGAAGGAAAGACTCAAAGAGGGGGAAGGGGCCACCGTGGCTGACAAAGGAAGTCAGAGATAGCATTGTGTTAAAAAGGAAGAAATATGGCAGAGCCAAGCTGAGTGGGAAGATAGAAGATTGGGAAATTTTTAAGGTGCAGCAGAATTTAACTAAAAAGGTAATTCGGGAAGAAAAAATGAGGTACGAAGGCAAGCTAGCCAGGAATATTAAGGAGGATAGCAAAAGCTTTTTTAGGTATGTGAAGGGAAAGAAATTAGTTAGGAACAATGTTGGGCCCTTGAAGACCGAATCGGGTGAAATTATTACGGGAAACAGGGAGATGGCAGTCGAATTTAATATGTACTTTGGATCTGTCTTCACGGGGGAAGACGTAAGAAATCTCCCAGAAGTGAGGATGGACAAAAGGCAGAGGGTGACAGAGGAACTGAAATGGATTGACATTAGGAAATAAATGGTGATGGGTAGACTAATGGGGCTGAAGACTGACAAATCCCCAGGTCCAGATGGTCTGCATCCCAGGGTACTAAAGGAGGTGGCTCTAGAAATTTTGGATGCATTGGTGATCATTTTCCGATGTTCCTTAGATTGGGGGTCCGTTCCTGAGGATTGGAGAATGGCTAATGTTATCCCACTTTTTAAGAAAGGAGGGAGGGAGAAAACGGAGAACTATCGTCCAGTTAGCGTAACATCTGTGGTGGGGAAGATGCTAGAGTCCATTATTAAGGATGAAATAGCAGCATATTTGGATAGCAATTATAGGATTGGGACGAGTCAACATGGATTTGCCAAGGGCAAATCATGCTTGACTAATCTACTGGAGTTTTTTGAGGATGTAACCAGGAAAATGGACGAGGGAGATTCAGTGGATGTTGTATACCTCGACTTTCAGAAGGCATTTGATAAAGTGCCGCACAGGAGATTGGTGGGTAAAATTAGGGCTCATGGAATTGGGGGGCGGGTATTAACATGGATAGATAACTGGTTGGCGGATAGGAAACAAAGGGTAGGGGTGAATGGATGTTTCTCAGAATGGCAGGCCGAGACTAGTGGAGTGCCACAGGGCTCGGTGCTGGGACCGCAGCTGTTTACGATCTATGTTGATGATTTAGATGAAGGCATTGTGAATAACATTAACAAGTATGCTGATGATACAAAGTTGAGTGGCAGTGCGACATGTGTAGAGGAAGTTAGGAGAATTCAAGGTGATTTGGATAGGTTGGGTAAGTGGGCAGATACTTGACAAATGAAGTTTAATGTGGATAGGTGTGAGGTTCTCCACTTTGGAGCAGGAACAGGAAGGCGGATTATTATCTGAATGGTGTGGAGTTAGGTAAGGTGGAAATACAAAGGGATCTAGGAGTCCTTGTTCATCAGGCTCTGAAAGTGAATGAGCAAGTGCAGCAGGCAGTGATGAAGGCTAATGGAATGTTGGCCTGTATTACAAGGGGAATTGAGTAAAAAGCAAATAGATTCTTTTGTATTTGTACAGGGCCCTGGTGAGACCACTCCTGGAGTATTGTGTACAGTTTTGGTCTCCATGGTTAAGGAAGGATATCCTGGCTATAGAGGCCGTGCAACCTAGGTTTACGAGGTTAATTCCGGGGATGTCGGGACTGTCTTATGCTGAGAGGTTGGAGAGACTGGGATTTTATACGCTGGAAATGAGAAGATTGAGAGGGGATCTGATTGAAACATACAGGATTATTAAGGGATTGGACAAGATAGAGACAGGAAATATGTTCCAGATGTTGGGTAAGTCCAGGACCATGGGGCATGATTTAAGAATAAGGGCTAGGCCATTTAAGACAGAGGTGAGGAAAAACTTCTTCTCCCAGAGGGCTGTGAATTTGTGGAATGCACTGCCTCAGAGGGCAGTGGAGGCCAATTCTCTGGGCACTTTCAAGACGGAGCTAGATAGGTTTCTTATAGATAGGGGAATCAAGGGATATGGGGACAAGGTAGGAACAGGATATTGATTGTTGAGGATCAGCCATGATCTCAAAATGGCGGTGCAGACTCGAAGGGCCGAATGGTCTACTTCTGCTCCTATTGTCTATTGTCTATTGACTCTGACTTTACCACTCTATTTGCAATACCTTGTGATTTTATATTGAGATAATAAACGTAAAGAGAGCTGAGGTCGTAAAACCATAAAATATGTTGATGTTCAACTCTATTGGTGAAAATAAAACGGTAGTAAGCTGTGCTTTCTTCTAATGATTAATAATTATATTGCTCAAGTATTTTCGATATTGTTCTTGCAATAGAAAGCAGCTGCTCCATTTAAGTTAATTTTCATACTTTACCTGCGTCCTTCGCTTGCTCTGTTTATAAGTATATAACAATATTTTTTAAATTATACTTGGAACAACGTGCATTAACTCCCGATTCGCTCGATTAACTATATTTATCATACACATCACACCAGGTAGTAATTAGCGTGTCTGGTTTTTGATAATAATTTTAATACAATGACATAGCTCTTTCATTTAAAAAAAATAAAAATTTTGGTGTAGATAAACATTTAAAGGTCCTGAAAATATACTGAGAAGCTTAACCAATCCTTGGCGCTGATGTCAAATGAATGTTTGAATTGTATCCTCAGTTTGAAATTAATTAGTTTTCCTTACCCGCATTTTCACAATCACTTTTCTGTTTTCTCAAGTCTGGAAGTAAAAGCACGAAATATTTTAAGTGTCATTATTACTATTGGCCCAATCCTCACCACTAACCATTAGTTATATTCTCCTTGTTTAATTTAAACTATGTACTTTCATTTATTTACATAATTTATGGGCGTTGAGATGTTCTAAATGGAATAGCGAGTAGATAAAAGTGGGTGTAAAATCAGCATTTGTTGGCGGTTGGGTGATCTTCACCATGTAATAAAACAATTCATTACTGGACACAAAACTCGTTTTACACAGTTGTCTTCCTGTACTAAATGGAGCATTTTATTTTCTGCTAGTTTTCTCGCTCTAGTTGTATGCCTCGTTCCCGTTCACGCCTGAAAACACACTTCCCGTTCTAAATGTTATTTCGTTTCGTCCCTTCATTTTAATTTGATCAATCTTGTGTGTGCTTTTCCTCGTGTCTTCAAATTTATCTCAGCGCTACTTCCTTTCACTCGCCATTTATCCAAGAATTCCCTCAATATATAAAAGTCTGTCAATCTCTTTCTTGAACATAAATCAACTGACATTCCACATGAAGTGATTCCTGCGGCTGGTCATGGCACACATCAACTCCGGATCCGAGGCAACCTCAACCCACAGCAATTCGCCTATCGCTGAAACAGGTCTACGGTGAACACCATCTCCTTGGACCTGCTCTTGCCTCTGGAGCATCTGGGTAGTAATGACACCTCCGCCTGACAACTATTTATTGACTACTTATCTGCCTTCAATATTATAATGCCAAACAAACCTATCTCGAAACTCCTAGACCGGAGACCCAACACCTTCCTTTACAACTGGATCCTTGACTTATTGACCAACAGACCGCAATCAGTAAGAGTAGACAACAACATCTCCACCACGTTTATGATCAACACTGGTAGCCTCCAAGGCTGAAGCCACAAACCCCTACCTTACTTCCTGTGCACTCAGAACTGCGGGACAAGATTCTGCACTTAGCTCCATCTACAAAATTGCAGATGACACTACCGTAGTGGGCCGAATATCAAATAACGAGGAGTAGGAGTATAGTAAAGAGACAGAGAGCCTAGAAGCATGGTGTCATGACAACAAGATTTCCCTCAATGTTAGCAAAACAAAAGAGCTAGTCATTGAATTCAGGAAGGGAACGGTGCACACGCTCCTGTTTTCATGAACGGTGCTGATGTCGAGAGGGTTGAGAGTTTCTTGGAGTGAACATCATCAATAGCCTTTTATGGTCCATCCACGTAGACTCCACTGCCAAGAAAGCACACCAGCTCCTCTTCTTCCTCAGGAGGCTTAAGAACTTCTGCATGTCCCCGTTGATCTCACCAATATTTATAAATGCACCATAGAAAGCATCCTATCCATATGCATCACGATTTGGTACGGCAACTGGTCTGCTCAAAACTGCAAAAAAAAAACAGCAGAGGGTTATGTACACAGCTCTGCACGCCACGAAATCTAGCCTCCCTTGCATGGATTCTGTCTACATTTCTCGTTACCTCGGAAAAGCATCCAACATAATCAAAGATCCCCACCTACCCCATACATTCTCTCTTCTCCCCCTTCCCATCGGGCAGAAGATACGAAATCCTAACACAACCTACGACCAGGCTCAAGGACAGTTTCTACTCCGCTGTTATAAGACTATTCAACGCCCTCCTTGTCCGATAAAATTGACTCTTGACCTCACAATATACCTCACCAAGACTTTGAACCTTATTGTCTGCCTCCACTGCAATTTCTCTGCAACTGTAACACTTTATTCTGCGTTATCCTGTTGTTTTTCCCTTGTACTACATCAATTTACTGAGGTGATGAAATGATATGTATATATGGGATGATAAACGAAGTTTTAGACTGTACCTCATACATGTAACAATAATAAAACAGTTGACCAATTTACCACTTGAGAGAGAATTCATAAGATTCACTGCTGTCGGGGAGAAGTCATGTCTTCTCGTTGCCCTTGTTCTGAGAATGTAACCCTTGGTTCTCGATACTTGAACGAGGAGAAATATTAATACAGCATTTACTGGAAATTTTCGGAGCAAAATATTCGCTGACTTCGAAGAGTTGAATGGTCTTCTCTGCTCCTGCTCAATTATTTCTGCGGCTGCCATGACCGTATCATACGTTATTCAGCCGCATTGCTGCAGTTCTCCCAAACCCACCTCCTCGCTTTACATTATTACCTCGCTATTCTCTCAGCCGCACTTTGTTTTGGACAGGAGGACGCAAGCAAACCAGATGTCTCGCTGTCACAACTCTCCGATATGTAGAATGGCCCACGAAAGCTGATGTAACCCTCACCTGTTGTTTCCAAGGAAGTGCGCTGACAGTGATCTGGTGGGCCTTTTCACATATCTACATCGATCATTGCTGTCACTGAATGCCTTTAACAGTTTATGACGATCAGAAGTATTTAAGATGACAATTCGAAATGGTTACAATAATTGATTTGAAAAATAAGTCATTACACAACTAAAAGAGTGAATTTGTTTGAAGCTCGTTTCATGAATATACATTAATTGGTAACTTTAAGATCAAGAAAAAATAACAGGGAACATAGACATTTTGTTGCATTTGCCCTTTCATTCTAGATTTGCCACCCAACTAAAATGAACGATGTCGCGCTATAAATGCAATCCATGTCATAAAGCTGAGCTGCTGGGTGCGGTTTATCTAACCTCCAACTCAAAATGCTTCTGTTGTTTCTCTGAACATTCTAACTTCAGACTTTCTCTAATTTCCTCACTGCAGGGCACGGCTGGCTCGTCAGGGAAGACCTTTATTGCGAAGAGCACCATGCGACAGCCATTTATCCAACCACCAGCAAAACGTCAGTATATTTCTGACTAATATAAATGTGCGAATTGTTCGGATTCAAACAGAGTGAATAATAAACACCAGCAAAATAATGTTTAAAAGATATTCAGATGAAAATGGAAATGGCTCATAGGAACGTCAAGGCTGATAATTAAAGGATGCTTGAATTATATTACGCGGATTGCTTTTGGGCCAGGCCACCATCCATTGCAAAAGGGGAAATCGTAAGGACTCTGCCAAGCAATTTTAAAACTGTGCATTTAGTGATAATTTACCTGTCTTTGATTTGGTGAGCTCGTCCTCTGTTAGGCACGGAAGCGGAAAAAACATTGACTGAAATCACAAATGCGCAAGGTCAAAGGTTTTCTTACAGGAGCCAAATTGGAATAATTTAACACTCTAACATATTATTCGAGTACTCATAGCGAATATGGTATTACACCAATGCTTTAACGTCGGTTTCTTCCTTATTTCAAATCGTTTATTCTCTTAAAAGTGTGGAAATATTTTATGGAGCACAACAAGGCTTTTTCCCACTGTAGCACATGTATTGCCTTCAGTAAGACCGAGGCTTGCTTAATACGCGACAATAAATTTCTCTGCGGTAATAGAACACCACCGACGGATTTTATCATGTCTGGGACATTAGCTTAACAAATGTTGCTTACCACAATAGAAATTGAAATTATCCCGTTACGTTAGCAACTGAAAAATATTGAGGGGATATGTTTCTAGTGTTTCAAACCTGAAGTTTTCAAGCGTTCCTTCAGTTTTTTGATTTCTGAAAAAGAAATTAGCAATAGTACATCAACTCTCGTAAAATAAATTGACTCGAAAATAGTGTTAAGTTGTTGGGTCGTGAATAGCTGCCCAAAATATGACATTGATATTCGTCGATTATCTTCCGTCATTTTTTGGAAATATATATTCATTCTTTACTAATTTCCCAATGACCAAATGCCATTCATTTTAAGAAAACTGTCAGAGTTAGAGATGGAGTCAATGGATAGAGAGAGGGAATTGTGACAAGCGGTTGAAGACGCTGGTTAAACCACCAAATTTGAATTGGAGGAAACGAATACTGATTCAACGGTGCGCTTCAGAGAGGTAGCTCTGCCGCATATAATAAATGATTTGGACAAGAGAGGTGTTGGTGGATAAAATTAGAAACGGTTTTCATTTGAATGTGGATATTATATTGGAAATTGATATCGTGGAGAATCAAAATGTAGATCAGAAGGAGGAGACGGTCCAGAATTGATCGAGGAATAAACAACAGGTGTAAAAAAAAGATACATCATGCCATTGTCGAAATAGAAGTGGATACATATGAACATAGACAGGGTACCGCAACAAATCTTTCTATCATCCTGTTCAAATCACGCACACACGCCAACCCAATCTTCTATTCCTGAGATATAATCAGCCAAGCTTATGTGGTCTGTTAATGTGAAGTACTGTTCCCCAGTCTGGTGAATCTACGCTGCATCCCACCGTGTGAAAGTCTTATGTTCAAGAAGGTGCAGAATGCTCTGGATGGGATCTCACAAAACTCCAAAGATAGAGATAAAACGGTTCCAATCTTCCCTCTAGGACATAAATGCAATAACGGATTTGATAAAGGTTGCGTGCCTTTTTGTTGGCAGACAAACACTTTGATCTGTGACAGATAAACAGGCGAATGAATGTATACTTGGAGAGAGAGAGCAGAGGATAGACAGATGGATGAATAGATGAATAGATGGATTGACAAACCAGTAAGACGGAGAGACTGACATATTTAAACAGAGGTATTTCCAGGGTATTTATAGGGATCTTGATGAGAAGTTGATAATATTTGGATGATTAACGAAGAGAGGGCTTTAGGTAAGCCCAAGTAATAAAAGCACAGATTTCCGGCCAAGTAAAAAATTACTCGTTTGCAACTGAAAAAGTGATTACGATACTTTAATATTAGACAGCTGGGGGCTGAAAGCAATGAGAAAAAGGGGGCATTGTATTAAATGCAAGCAAATATTGAAGAAAATATAATTATATATTAAGTCAACTGAAGAGCAATAAAACACCTAGCTGATGAGTGGCAAGCTTCATGACGGAGGATGAGTGTGAATCGGATGACACTTACAGAAGGTTAGTATTCTTGACGGCTAGAGTTTAAACGCAAACCCTGCCACGTTAAATCAATTAATAATGAAGGATATTCTTCTATTCAATTTTAATGTTTACACGCGTTTAAGGCTAAATTCCATTAAGCACTCACCCTTGTCCTTTTCCGCTTCTGTTTTAATAAATGTAAACAATTATTGTGTTATTTTACAAAACAATCGAGTTAACTACGAATATAATTAACAACCTCCAAGTAGATTTATAGTATGACAGAGTATTCAAAATGCTTATTTGATTTTTTAACATTTGGACAATTATTTTGCTGCGCACATTTTATCACATTATTTCGATCGTTTGTTAACTAACAATGGAGAGAAAGTTAATTTTCTACCGATTTGTTGAACAGTGATAAATTTCAGAAGATCCCATATTAAAAGCATATATGCAAAATTTGAATTTTTGAACGTTTGCAATTATTTCTCTTTATTATGACCATAAACATTATATGAAATTATTTCGTCTTCCCTCACCCGTTTCTGCGCAAGTCTCTCTCAGTGTCTTCAATTCTGGAGGTGAAGAGATACTTCATTTTCATTTGAAATACTAAAAATGCTAACTGTGACCCTGAATTTGCACTGCAGTCATTACCCTATCCTTTAAGAGATATTAAATCTTGCAATAGTGTTTTCCATTTGCAAGGTTTAAATTGTTGATGTCAATGCACAAACAACGATAAGAATTGCCTCTGTGATTTTATCCGTCGTAACCACCTAAGATCCGGACACGGTTGATGGATAGAAAATAGAAACATCACTCCAGTTGTGGATGTACTTTTAGTTTTTTTACATGCAAAGTGCATTTTACATTGTTTTGCTGGTTGCTTCTTGTCGAACCATTGCATTTCATTTCAACTTCCAACTGGAAATCAAAATTTACATGCAAAGCGATTAAAAGTAGATTATATGCCAGTTTGGCTTTCAGCATTGCAGTTAGACGACACAATGAAGAAAGTATGAATTTAATTTCTATCAAAGAGTTAATTAGTTTAAAGTTAACCAGCCTGAGTATTACAAAGAGGTAAAACAAAATTCGAATAAGCACTTTACGGTATTTTCCCAGGGAGCTCTCCCGGAGGTTTTGCATAGTCAGTACACTTCAGTGCATCAAGTTGCAAAACAGCTCCCTAGAATCCACAGACGCAGCGTAATTTGAAGAGGAAAGAAACGTGTATCGAAAGTTATATTTACAAGTGTTCTGCAGCTATGGGATAGGGATGTGTAGAATGTGGGGATCGTGATATAATATTCACAGTTTAATATTTTGTGGACTACAAGACATGATAAAATGTTAAATATTGTATTAAAGGGCAGGATATATTCAGTCACGAGTGGCCCTTCCCTTTTTTTTAATCTTCGTCTTTTCTGTTGCAAACACAGGGACATTGTTCAAAGAAGAACAGGACTGGCAACTCAAAATTGAGGCATGTTTGGGGAGGAAGTAAAAGAGGACAGCTATTGCAATATTTATTAAGAAGACCATTACTACAATTATGAGAGGTGTCCTGGAAGATTCTGTGTGTAAAAAGATATAAAAATGGTGAATACATTGCCAGGGTGTACTGCGGCTCCAAACAATCAGCAAGAGAAGAACAGCAATATATTCTCTGTGTGTAAGAACAGTGGGGTTTTCAATTTCTCTAAAATTAACTGGAATAACCTTAGTAGGAAAGACAGAGAGGGTAGGATGTTTAAAATGCATCCAGCAGAGCTTCTTGAGCTAGTATGTAGACAAGGCATTGAAGAAAGCGCAGAACTGGACCCAAACTTCGAGAATAAAGCAGAGAAATTAGTTGAAATAGCTGTGATGGAACATTTTTGGAAGAACGACCATAACACTTTAAGTTTCAAGGTCGTTGTGGAAAGGGGGAACGTCGAGTCCATAAACTACTGTCTTGAATTGGGGGAGGGGAGATTAAAATATCAATAGATAGGCCATGACAAAAATAGACTGGGAGCGTTTACCTGGGGGTAAATCTATATTCGAGAAGCTGGAGACTTTTAAAAGTGTAATAGTGAGAGCTCAAGGCCAACGCTTTGATGTAAGAAATGGAAGTAATGAAGGAAAATCTAGGGAACAGTGGGTGTCAAGGGATGTCGAGGTTTTGATAAAAATAGAAGCATAAGGCAGGTATCGAATACTGAAAACAGGCGAGGTCATTCGGGATTATTGACGGGGGCAGGGGGTTGCTTAAACAAAGGAAAGCGAATAAAGGCCATAAAATGACTGACAGACAAAATTAAGTGGTATCGCAAAGCATTCCTTTACTGACACTGCAAGATGGCGCAGGAGCGTGGCGACTCTTGCAAGCTGCTCTCTGCTGATCTACTCATTACTTCTATTACAATCGTTCCAGTCTTTTAACTCTAAATTCTATGTCTCTAAGAATTATTCACAACTTCTTACAGGTCTGGCGATCTTCCGACCTCCAGGAGTGACTGATCTACCAACACGGCTCCCAGACCCTGAAGGAAACGAGGCCCAGGACGGGCCCATCCACGTGGATGCCTGCGCAGAGTGAAGAGCCGACGCCACCGAGACCATCTACCAAGATCAGACTTCAGGTCCCCAATGGAGAGACACGAGGACCTACCGCAGTAAAGACCCGACCAACTGGAGCGCCCGACACCCAACACCGTGACCCGACATAGCCGGAGGCCCGACCATCATAAGCAGAGGAGGCCGAGTTCCGAGGCCTGATTCGACGCGAGGCACGGCCATCGGAGGCCGAGCCCCAAGCACCAACCGACACGAGACCCGATCCACGGAGGCAGTAAGGCTGAGTCCCGAGGCTTGACCCAACGCGGGACCCGACCATCAGAGGCCGAGCCCCGAGGCTCGACGCGAAGCGAGCCCTGACGCGAAGCGAAGCCCGACCTACGGAGGCAGCAGGGGCCGGGGCCCGAGGCCCGACACGACACGAAGCCCGACCTGCGGGGATGCCCGACACCAGTGCCCCTTCGGATCGGTAGCACGACCCTAAGGAGCATCCGGGGCCAGCTCCCGGCGCCCGGGCTGTCTTCGACATCCTCACTTACCTGCTGGGCAGCCCACTCCTCTTCAGGACCCTCAGACCACAATGGGAACAACAACCTACCTCACAGGCCAGCTGAATACACTCCACGTCTTCTCGGTCTGTCCTTAAGAAGTCACTTACCTTCCAGTCCAGATGGCTCCACTCCAGGACTTCCGGGACCAACGAGACGCAGCCACTTACCTCGGAGAGTGGAAGGAGAGCTGGGCTGCAGAAGAGACTGAAACAGCGTGGGTTTAAGTACCCCCTCCCTAGCATACTACTAACTAACGTCCAGACCATTGAAAATAAAGTTGAAGATCTAAGTGCAAAGCTGACCTGACAAAGAGGACTGAGGGACTGCTGTGTGCTATGTCTCACTGAAACGTGGCTTATACCTGCTTCACCTGACTGTGCCAGACAATCTGATGGCTTCTCGATTGGACAAATGGACCGTACAGCATCCTGGGGCAAAGTTAGGTGGAGGGATCTGCTTCTTAATCAATAACTCGTGGTTCTCGGACGTGACGGTCCTGGCGAGTTCTTGCTCACGCTGCTTGGAATATCTTATGGTGAAGTGTCGACCATACTACCTCCCAGGGGAGTTCACTTCAGCTATCCTTGAAGGCAGTCTACATCCCACCCCAGACGGAGTGAAGCTTGCACTCAATGAACTATACTCTGTGGTCAACAGCTTTGAAACAGGATACCCTGAGGCCCTCGTTATCATTGCAGGTGACGTCAGCCAGGCCAACTTCAAGAGTGTATTACCAAAATACTAACAGCACATGTCATGTCACGTCGGGAGCCCAAACACCCTTGACTGTTGCTATACAACCATCAAGGATGCCAACCGAGCCACATGCTCCCCCCTCCCACCCCCACCCCCACCCCCCACCCCGCCCGCCATGACTTAGGTAAGACAGAGCATCAGGCTGTACTCCTTCTCCCTTCATGTAAACATACAGTAAGCTAAACGAGAGGATACAGTACAGAAAGCCCTACAGAGCTGATCTGAGGAAATAGATGAGCTTCTATGCTACCACTCTGAGTCGATAGACTGGTCCATGTTCAAAGACTCAGCTGCCAGCCTGCATGAGTATGTCTCCACCATCAAGGACTCTATCAGAAAGTGTGCTGAGGACTGTGCACCAAAAAGGACCGCCGCGGTGTTCCCAAACCTGAAACGATGAAGGAACCGGGAGATCCAACCCCTACTGAAGCCTGGGACTGCAGCATTCAAATCAGTTGACCCTGATCTTCACAAGAAATGGAGATAGAACCTCCGTAAAGCAATCAGAGATACAAAAAGACAATCTCAGTCCAAAATCGTGTCCCAGACTACTCGTTAGTTATGGCAGGGCTTACATGCTATAACTGGCTATGAAACGGTTGGGCAGCATCGCCGAAAGGAGCGCATCCCTTCCTCATGAGCTTAACACATTCTATTCACGTTTTGAACAGAAGGAGATTGGTATGTCACCACCCACCACGACAGCCTCCAATGCACCTGATCCCATAGTCACCGTTGAGGACGTAAGATCTGCCTTCCCGAGAGTGAACGCGCGGAAATCTTCTGGCCCAAATGGTTTCCCTGGCTGTGTCTTGAGATCCTGTACAGATCAGCCAGAAGGGGTATTTTCAGAAATTTTTAACCTCCCTCCTTCAATCTGAAGTTCCCACCTGCTCTAAAAAGACCACTATCATCCCGATACCAAAGAAAAACAAGGTAACGTGCCTTAATGACTACAGCCCGGTGACTCTGACATCCGCTATAATGGTGCTTAGAGAGGCTGGTCATGGCACGCATTAACTCCAGCTTCCCGGACAAGCTCGACCCACTGCAATTCGCTTACCGCCGAAACAGGTCGATGGCGGATACCATCCCCGTGGACCTACACTTACCTCTGGAGCATATGGGCATTAAAGGGCGTTATACCATTGTTTATTGACTACAACTCCGCCTTCAATTCTATAATTCCCAAGTAAACTCATCATCAAACTCCGACACCTGGGACTCAACACCTCCATCTGCAACTGGATCCTTGACTATCTCACCAACAGACCGGAATCATAAGGATAAGCAGCAACACCTCCTGCACGATTATTCTCAACACTGTTGTCCCACAAGGCTGCATCCTCAGCCCACTACTCTAATCCCTACACACTCATGACTACGTGATCAGATTATGCTCTAACTCCAAATTTGCAGATGATACCATCGTCGTGGGCTGGATCTCAAATAAAGATGAGTCGGAGTACAGGAAGGCGATAGAGAGCTTAGTGTCATGCTATCATGACAACAACCTTTCCCTCAATGTCAGCAAAAAAAGAACAGCTGGTCATTGACTTCAGGAAGGGGTGCGGTGCACTGTTTACATCAACGGTGCTGACGTCGAGGGGGTCGAGAGCTCACGTTCGGAGGAGTGAACATCACAAATAGCGTGTGCTGGATCAACCAGGTCGATGCCACGGTCAAGAAAGCTCACCAGTGGCTCTACTCACTCAGGCGGCAAAAAAAGTTGACATGTCCCTTTCGACACTCACCAATTGTTATCGATGCACAATAGAAAGCATCCTATTTGGATGCATCACGGCTTGGTATGGCAACAGCTCTACCCGGGACCGGAAAAAAACTGCAGAGAGTTGTGGGCACAACTCAGGAAATCACGGAAACCAGCCTCCCCTCCATGTCTATATTACTCGCAGTCTCAATAAAGCAGCCAGCATAATCAAATGCCCTACCCACCTCGGACACTCTCCTTTCTCCCCTGACCCATCGAGCAACAGATATAAAAGTTTGAAATCACGTACCACCAGGCTCAAGGACATCTTCTATCTTGTTGTTATAAGGCCATCGAACGGTTCCATAGCACGGTGAGATGGACTTATAACTTCACAATTCACCTCGTTTTATGACCTTGCATCTTACTGTCTGCCTGCGCTGCACTTTCTCTGCAGTTGTAACACTTTATTCTGCATTCTGTATTGTTTTACCTTGTACTACCTCAAACCACTGCGTAATAAATTGATCTGTACGAACGGTATGCAAGACAATTTTTTTTTACTGTACCTCGGTACATGTTATAATAATAAACCAATTCCAATTCTAATTCCAATTTTGTACGTATATTAAGCGCAAAAGGATAACATGGGAAAAGTGGGCCCGTTATGGACCAACTGAGTATCATGTATGGGGAACTGGAGGATGTCCTGCGCTTTTAAATGAATCATTCTCATCTGTATACAATAAGGAGAAAGACATTGTAGTTCCCGGTTTCAGGGGACGGACGTGGACATTTTGTCGTATGTTGTCCTTACAAAGGAGGATGTGTTCGATGTATTAGCGAGCATAAAGGTGGATTAATCCCGATGGCCTGGCAAAATGTATTACAGGCTGCTATGGCAGGCAAGGAATAGGATTGCTGGAGCCCTGATGCAAGTTTTTGAATTTTCTCTAGCACCGATGAGGTGCCAATGGAGTAGCTGACAGGAAAGGTGATGTATTTATTGAATAACGATAGCGGGGATACGCCGGGTATAATTACAGGTCAGAGATAGGAAAATTATTGCAAACCTCTAAGGGACTGGATTAATCTACACGTGGAAATATTAAGACCGATCACGAATAGTCAGAACGGCTTTGTTGGAAGAAGATACTGTCTGAATTTAACTGAGGTTTTTGAAAAGGTAACAAAATATATTTATGACTGCAAGGCGGCTGATCTACTGTATATTTGCTTTTCTAAGGCCTTTCACAAGGTCCCAGATGGAAGGCTGGTCCAAAGGGCTAGCACCTGTGGCGTCCAACGCAAGCTAGCAAATTGGATCGAAAATTGCCTTGTTATTAGGAGATATAGGACGAAGGTGGAGGGTTGTTTATATGATTAGGAGCCTGCGAGCACTGATGTACCACAGGTATCCGAAACGTGATCCTTTGTATTCGTCATGTACATCAACGAATTGAAAATGAATTTGAGAGATATAATTGTCGATGTTTGTCAAGTTGTCGATGACAGGAAATTGGAAGAGGATAGCTTGGGATATAGAACGATTCTGAACAGCTGGTGAGTTCGTTAGGACGATGTAAAATGGAATTTAATCTGCTAAGTGTGTGCTGATGTAATTTGGGAGGTGTAGGATAGGTAAGACGTACACTGTGAACGATAGACTCCCGGGGAATATGAAGGAACGGGATCACTTTGGTGTACAAGTGCATGGATCACTAAAGGTGGCAACTCAGATAGATAAAGATAGTAAGCAGCTACACGGAAAGCTGACATTCTCCGGAGCATGGAATATCATAGCCGAGAGGTCTAGATACAATTTTGTAAAATATTGGTTAGATCACGCTATGAGAATGAAGTGATTGTTGATAGGATGCAAAGGAAAGTCACCAGGAAATCGCTTGGGATAGAATTATTCAGATATGAGGGGCGTGGGTAGGCTGGATATTAAGAAATGCCTCCCCATGACGAGGACGGCTAAAATCAGAGTGCAGAGTTTTATCGTGCGGAGTGAAAAGTTTGGAGATGATCTGAGGATTTTATTCACCCAAAGGGTGGTTGCAATCTGGATAGCACTGCTTGAGAAGGCAGGAGAGGCAGCTACCTTCGCAACATTTAAAATGTATCTGGACGAGCACCTCATTCGCCACGGCTTCGAAGACTACGGACCAAATGCCGGCACATGGGATTACTGTGGATGGATACTTTATGGTTGGTAGCGACTCTATGAGTCGAATGACCTGATTCCATGCTGTATGACTCTATGACCTTTCATTTTCAATTTCCTTTTACTTTTCTTTTATGGTGTTACGAGCCCAGGTTGCTGCTTGATGAGTGTCCCTTTAAGATGCCTGAATGGTAGTGTGTGTGTGGCTTTGTCTGACTACTGCGAGTGGGAGCGAAAAATCGTCTATAACTGGAATGATGCAAATGTCTGAAGGTGGATTCACTAAAATGCTGGCAACTGCGGGCACAGAGGAGAGAGAGAGAGTGAGAGTTGGTAGCACTGACTGCCAGCCTCTGTAGCTACGAGTGAAGTACAATCGTTGTGACTGTCACTTTACAATGCATGTATGGATTTTTCTAGAAATCCTTGGAGTCTACTTTGTCGTTAACCTGTATCATGAAACACGTATATCTGTGGGCGACCACGTATCGAGTGCCCTCGGTGTGGCAGATACTTCGGAACAAAGCAAATGGAGATCTTCGTTGATTGTGGTGTCGTACTGGTTTCATCGTGGAACTTGCGGATTTCATAAACTCTTTCTCTCTACATTCTCTCTACATTATAACGTGGTTTTCAGAAGCCTTTGCTCATCGTTCTACTTCATGACTTGCTGAACTGAATTGGTTTGCCATCATAAAACTTTGAGAACTATTCCTAGACTGGGTGGTTTGGGAACTAGCCACACACACACATTTTGGTTTATTTTGATTAATATCTAATATCTAACGATTTCTTTTCTCTTATTATTACAAGTAGTTATTAATAAATAGATTTTAACGTGGAAACTTGACTCGTTGGGTTCCTACTGTTGCTGGTACGTAACAAATGGGTAATCTTTGTTTCACTGACGTCACTAGGGCCAAATAGACCCAATTATCAAGGTGACTTAACCTCCGTGCTTGTGCTCCGTGGAAGGAGGACGTTGAAGACGAGCTCTTGCGCTGCATTTAAACTCAGTGAAGCTGCTGTGTAACCATCACCCATGGTCGTTTGAAAGCCGTTCTCAGTCCCATGGAAAAGGCTAAATGCAGATTTTCTTATATTTCAAGTTAACATGTAATAATCAGATAAATAATTGTTTCCTCGCATGTTTTTTTTTTAAGTTTTACTATATTTTTGTTTTCTATGTCCTTTAGAAGCGTTCTGAAACTGTTCAAAAACCTTCGATAACCAGAAAGCTCACAAAGACTTCCAGGGCGAACTGGGACGTGGCCTCAGCATCTGATTTAGGAGCCTGCTCCTCATGTGAAACACCTCTTGGAGGCACAGAATCAACTCGTAGGTACTCTACATCCATGAGAACATGGTGTGTCTTTTTTCACCTATGTTCAAATCTTCATCAAATATACAATCACTCTTCTCCTCAGAAAATAAACGTTTACAAATCTCAAAGATCACAAATCAGTTACTCCACACAGCCTCCTTAACGGCTTCTTAAATGATTGTTTTCCTTGTTCAAATGAAATATTACAAAAAGTGTGAACAGCCTTAAACAACCAGCATAAAACGAAATATGCATGATGACTTACCTTCCTTTTTTGCATCGACATCGTCCTCTATTTAATTAAAGGGCACAATTAATGACACAAAATTAGTCATGAATAAAGGAAGCAAAAACATAAAATCGTGCTACTTGAAATAAGGACGTGACTCAATTTTAATATTGTGGCCAGCAGTTTACAACTTTCTTTTAAAACATTTTAGAATTAACAGCATTGAAATTGTTACTGAAGTGGAGAGAAAATATCCAGAAAATACCAATCAACTTTGTTTGAATGATCATATAAATGTATATGTAACCAGCTGTCTTTGTTCACCCTTTGTAATATACAGACAACGAATATTAACCCTGTGTAACTTACCAACAGTTTCATAATAAAATTAGCAGACACATGTTATTATAGCCGATAAAAGTCGGTGAACGACCGGTCGCAAAATTCGTCTGAATCATAAAATACTTTAAATTAACAATCATAGGAAATATATGGTAGTAAAACTTCATACCCGCCGTTTTTAGGTCTTCCTTCGCTTTTCTTAACTCTGTGTAAGGTGAGAAAAATGTGAGCAGTAAATACAATGTCTTTGCACCATCCTGAACAATGGTAAGTTGCTATGAAATTGATAAAAGATGTTCACACTGAATCAAAATGACAGAAGGACTCAGAGAGATGGGGAGAGAAGCAATATGTAGAGGATTATTCTATCTTTACTTTAAGTGACTTCCCAAAGTGAATGCGCAACAGAAAAACTCCAATCGTTCCAAGGCATAAAAAAGGCTGCAAAAACTGGTAATATGAAATACGAAAGAAATGGTGGAGAGGCACGTCAGGTAGCATCTGTGGAAAGAGGAGTTGTTAACGTTTATGGTCGATGATCTTTCGTCGACACTGGAGAGAGTTTAAATACAAACGATTCAAGTTGCAAATGGGTATGCGGGTGCTGAGAAAACAAACGGGGTGTTTCTGACTGAATAGGCACAACGCGAGTCTGAATAACAAAATTAATGACGGTGCCTATTACAAAGGGTACCGAAGATTTGTCAATCTCCGCTGAGTTCTCTGGAGGAAATCTAAATAAATATGGAAGGCATGAGAATATAATGGATAGAGAAAACACGATTTTGGACCTGTGAGCTACAAAGTCGATGCTGGACATTTGAAACAGAATGCTGAAAATAGCATGTCAGGAAGCATCGGTGGGGAGAGAAAAGTAAGTGTTCAGGGTACAGGTTGATGATGTTTCCATTGAAACATCTGTTTATAGGAAATTGTTGAGTTGAATATGAAGCCAGAAAGATTGTTACATCCCTAGAGTGGAGATATGAAGTTATCTCTAGAGCTTAGTTGGACTTCATTGTAACGATTCAAAACGTCAAAGACAGAGAAGGCAGGGTAGGATTGGGATGTAGAGTGCACATAATATTCAAATAAAACCTTGGGATTCGGCTGGCAAAATGAATGTAGGTGTTATGCATAGAGGTTACTAGTGTGCGTTTGGTTTGTGCAATGTTGAAGTGAGCACATCGTTAGCACCATATTTTATAGTGAGAAACACAAATAAATCGCTAGGTCTTGGAAGGACAGTTTGGGCTCCTGGATGGTGGAAAGAGACAAAGTTGCAGTATTTATGTGGGAGTGTGTCTTAAGAAAATGATGGAGACGGTCAAATGAACTAAGGAGTCACGATGAAGCAATCTCATCAATAGGATGCACTGGATTATATTGATATTACAATGGTATCTACATACGAAAGGAATATCCTCATAAATTTCTAGCAATTCCAGAACTGCAGGCTCTATTCAGAAACAAAATTAGTATCGAATCACAGAACCACAAAATCACGAAATGCCTCTAACAACAAATGAGACCGTTCGACTCATCGAGTCTGAACCAAGTCCGCGGAGAGAAATCCTGCTGGTGTCACACATCAAATCTTCCTCATCGCTCCTCGATTTTTTTCTTTTAGGATACTCAGTGTGCTTGTTTTTCAACGCTGCGATGTAATCTGCCTCCAATGCTTTCCTTGCAGTCAGATCATAAAGCTTGCTGCATAATACAATTTTCCACCACCACGTGTGGTTCTTTAACCATTCATCAACACGTGACTTCTAACCCGATCCACAGTGTTTCTTAAAGTATCTCCATCAAGTCACCTTACAACTTCTTCTGTCCCTATGAGTGCAACTCCAGCTTCTCTAATGTATCCAGAGAAGTAAAGGCTACTCTGGAATCATTTGTGTGTTCATATTCTGCTTCTGTTGCTTATCGTCTTGCCACTTATTCTGTTCAACAAAGTGCAACTGCAATTTCTCTAGTGTAACGATGGATGAAAATGCCCTTTGATCCTGGAAACATTTTCATAAACTTCTTTTGTACCCTTTTGAGAACCGTTCCATTTTTCATAAACTTCTGTACGCCGAACGGCGGAAAACGTTCGAGTTATGTCCGAACCAGCGAGTTTTATCGTTATCCTCCTATATTCCTTGCTCTTGTACTTAGTGCCGCTATTTATAAAGCCTACGCTCATATAAGTTTTGTTCAACTTGCCATTCCACCTTCAACTAATTAAGCACATAGCCATTTCTTCAAGCCTTTCTGTTGTGGAAACACCTTTATAATTTTGGCCTTTTTGGTTCATATTTAGTCTTCTCTTTCTTCTTCTAAAACACTGCAATTCACAATTCGCAGCATTAAACTTCATTGGCCATCTATCCATTAATTCCACCACGCTGCCTGTATCTCATTGTATTTCTTACAATTCTCTTCATAGTTTTCTACAAT
This sequence comes from Pristis pectinata, assembly GCF_009764475.1. Classification (NCBI taxonomy): domain Eukaryota; kingdom Metazoa; phylum Chordata; class Chondrichthyes; order Rhinopristiformes; family Pristidae; genus Pristis; species Pristis pectinata. The sequence continues at coordinate 8,347,950 of NC_067438.1, forward strand.
TTCAAGTTCTACATCATCTGAAAAATTTAAACTGCGCCTTTTGCACCCGAGTTCAAGCCATAAGTATGTATTAACAAAAATAGTGGCACTGGTACCAGCTGCAGGGAAACTACCGCATACTTCCATCCAGTCCAATAAATAAAACAATGCTTCAGGATATCTCTGTTTTCTGTTGCTTGCCTAATTCTATACATATTCTGATGCAGACTCCTTTATTCCATGCCATTCAATCGGGATGGAGAACATATCATATAATCATTGTATCAAACGCATATTGGAGGACAAGAAATATCATATTAACCAGATTTCCCTAATCGACCCATTTCATTACTTTGTAATGAAAGGTTCCATCAAGTTATCTACACGTACGTTTTCTTTACACATTAGGAACTACGACTCAGAGCTTTTAGAGCAAGAAGGCACTTCGTAAATGCGTGGCTCCCATAAAACAGGACATATTTTAACATCTTTGCAGCTTACATTTGTTAATCGACAATGAAAGAATATAAATGAGTTCTACACACTACATGGTTCAAACGCACCAAAACGTGCGTCCAAATGTATTTTTTTTTAAGATCGGCAATTCGCTTCGTGAATGATCCTGCTTTCCTTCCTTCCAGCCGTCAATCAAAACACCCTTCTGCCTTAATCCTTGGACCAAACATTTCTTCATTTCTGGTATTATCCACTTGTCATATGATGAAAGATTACGTGGCATGGCATATTGTTAAAACAGTTGAAAACTGTGTTAAATGTTCTACATGAATGGAAGCTATCAACGAAATGTTGAATTTCACGTGCTTCTAGAAAGGCTGTATGGATTGAGAGGAAAAGCTTTGTTATATGATCCCTGAGACACATAAAAAATATCTGAGAGCGAGGTAAAAACTGATGTGCCTCCTGTGCCACGGAACTGTGGATGAAGAATCTTTATGGTACATATTTAGCGACAAAGTATTTCTTTTCTGAGTAAGTTCCGCAATGGATGTCATCCAGCGCTTTCCTTACATTTGCGTTGGAAGCTATCCAGTGTAAAGTGACAATGTCCGAAGAGGAGCACAACATTAATCTTGAAAAGATCAGTGAAACAATCAGTGTCAACCTGATACCTAATGTCTACTTCATTCTAATGAAGGAAGTTCTGCTCAATTTTGTTGATGATAATACTGGAATAAAGAAATATTTAAATCCAATAAACGATGATGTTGCTCCTTGGGCGTTTCCAAACTATTTTCATTTCATATTGGAAGAATTGTTCCATTTGACACACTTTTATAATTAGGAATGTACTAATTTATTTACCTTCATCCTTTTCGTCCTCTGTTTACACGAATATAAAAAGAATAATTGCAATATCAGCATAAGAAGCTAAATACTTCTGTGCATGATTTTACCATTGTCTCGATAATCTCCTTATAATTTCGGACAATCATAGATATATGTTGAATTAACTGAATGTACCATTAATGAAACATTTAAAGATGTTACTGTTCGTGCATTACCTGTTCCGTGCCCTAAGGGTTTATGAGGGTTCATGAGACCATACCAACATTTAATATTTTGCTGAAGCACAGACCCAGGTAATATTGAGTCCTCGCTGCTACAAGCCACAGCTTTCCAAGAGCGCTGAGAAGGCACTACCATTATCCTGGAATAACATGATGGCCTTTTTGTCGCTCCTGCTACCAAAGACCTTTTCAGGGACGTTTGTTTTTAAAGAAATAAAAAATATATTTGAAACCATTGAAAATAATGGATTTGATTATCAAATACAAAGCTCTACCATTTGGGAAAAACACATAAACGCCTATGATACCAAACAAAGAAAGAGGACACTGATATTTAGTCTGGGTTTTACTGGCGAAAACCAGAAGGACAATCAAGAACTTCTCTTATACTTAGGACGTTCGCCACGTGACAACATGAGTTTCTCCGATTACTCCGGTTTCTTCCCTAATCACATAGATGAAAATGTAAGTAGAATAACTGAACATTGTAAATTACTTTTCCTGTGTCGGTGAGTGGCAGAATTGGAAAGAGTTGAAGGAAACATTGGGGAAATGGTCTAGAGGGCCTAAGTTATAGGGAGAGGTTGGCCAAGTTAGGTCTTTGTTCCTTGGAACGTAGGAAAATGAGGGGTGAGCTTATAAATGTGTCTCAGATGATGAGAGACATAGATAACGTGGATGGCAACAGTAATTTCCACAGGGTAGGGGAGAACAAAACTAGGGGGCATGTGTTTCGGGTGAGAGAGGAACGATTTAAGAGGGACTTGAGGGGCAGGTTTATCACGCAGTATATGGCAAGTGTATTGAATGAGCTGCCAGAGGAAGTGATTTGAAGCAGGTACAATCGTTTCATTTAAGAATAACTTGGATGGGTACATGGAGGTGCGGGCCTTAGAGGAAAATGGGCCGAACGCAGGAAATTGTGACCAGCTGGGTGGGCACAGGGGTCAGCATGGACTGGTTGAGCCGAAAAGCCCGTATCCGTGCTGTGTTACACTATGACCCTTATTTAGTGCAGAATGCGAATGCTCTGTGAGCCGGCATGAACTCTATGGTAGGATATGGCCTCCTTATATTTTATAAGGAGGTGCATCTCGCTACTGTTTCCTTAGAGAACCGCCGAGACAAGGGTCCAAATAATAGATATGCAATGTCTGCAAAGACATAGCTTCCATTAGAATACGCCGATAAATCAAACATATTTTCGAATCAAATGTATTCATTTAATTTCACGATTCGTTCTGACTTACAACCTCAAAAGTTCAAATGAAACTTACGGGCAGTTTTACACTCAGCTTTCTGTCTCTTAAGTTCTAGAAGCAAAAATAACTTTTCTAAGTTTCATTCTCAATGTTCAGAAAAATATCTGACTGATTTTTAATCCAAATTATTTTGCGCAGAATTAAGTATTGATTTGTTATTTTTTGACATGTTCATGGAATACGAACTGGAGAAAGTATCTTGTAAGTAAACTATGTATTTCTTTTGTGTAGAGGTTTTGTTCAACTATTTCTAGAAATGCTTGAGCACCGGAATCGTGCCTTTCTTTTTAAAGATATGCTAACATTTGAAACAAAATTGAAATCATTGAAATCTATACTTGCATTCTCCATACTAGCAGTTGTCATTCCGTTCAATTACAGAGATTCGCCAAAAATTTGGAGATTTTTA